>NC_047113.1:105286891-105536988 GCF_902500255.1 Thalassophryne amazonica
GGGAAATTCATGAAGATCAACTCCAGTTTTGGGCACACAGGAGATGGTGAATCACTGTGTCGTGTTCTGGTGTGGCACCACATACCATGATGATCCAAAAGATGTAAATCGTCATTTCCATACAAGAAATGGAAAAGCAGAATGGCAGAGGAAGAAAGTAAACAGAATTCAGTCTCATGTGTTTACAGGATTGTTAATCCAGGCGGGCTGCACCCTGCCATGACGTCACACAAACATTGACTTACTACTTTTATTGAATGTGGACCTTCCCAGTAGTTATAAAACATTGATTCACAATGGTTTGAGTAAATTTTTGCTTTACTGTGTGTTGCTTTTAAAATGAATTATACCAATAATCCTGAGCAAAGATTGCACATATAACTCAACACCAAGAACACAATCCCTCCATCAGTCACTACATCTCCCTTCTCAAAGAATCATTCGATCTTCTTATTTCCTCTGTCAATGTGTTTATGTTTCCAATAAAGTTATGGTCCAAATTCGGCATTTCAGCTGGTTTTGTTACAAACCAAAGCAGAATCCCAATAAAATCGCAGCATGACATCAGCACTTAGTGTGCCAGGCAGCCACGGGGTCAGCTGAAGGACGGGAGAGTTGATTCTTCTCATGGCGCACTAGGCTGCATCATTAGCATGGCTGCTGCAAGAACACAGACGGCGCCTCACTCTGCACGGTGCAAAGACACAGCAGCGTGACTCCGAGCCTGCAGACATGGATCACTGCCCCGGGCGTGCTCAGCTTCAGAACTACAAACAAAATTACTGAAATGTGTCTCCTTTACGAGTCCAACAATTAAGTCCTGTGAGGACATATTAGAAATGAGAAAACAAATATTGGGCAACAAGCAAAGAGGAATGAAATGAATCCGGAAAGTTGGTTGTTGTACTGCACCTCCTGTGTGATTCATTCATTTTCTATACCCACTTACTCCAATCAAGAGTAACACCAGGGTACACGCTGGACAGGACGCCAGCCACTTTAAAGTTCCCAGGTCATGTGACCTGCATGTCTTTGGACGTGTCAGGAAGTTGGGACACCCAGAGAAAACCCAGAAACACAGAAGACATGTAAACTCCACACAGAAATGACCAGGCGGGAAGTGATCCCATGACCTTTTCACTGTGAGGCAACAGTGCTAACCGCTCAGCCAACAGGCCGCCTCCCTGCTGTGGGAGCTCATGAAAATTCAGTAAGGTATATCTTATATATTATATTCCAATTCTAAGGTGGAACTATGCCAGTATACAAAGGTATATCTAAATATCTAAAAAGGAAGAGTAAAATAGGAGAGTAGAAAAGAGTAGAGTAGAGCCACTTAGGTGCCTGGTTTTGAGAACCAGGGATGGTAGGTTAAAAAGCTTTTTTATCCCATGGGAACTCTCCCTACCCACCCAAGCAGCTCAAGGTATATATAATATAATAAGTAATAAGACAATAAGAAGGATAAGACATCACAGGAGAAGACTGTTATCAAACACAAAGGAACCAACTATTTTGTAAGCTACGATGAACGTTGCTAAGGCCGGCTAGATAAGCTAACGTTAGCTATTAGGTATAACTAATTGTATCCCACTCCTCCTATTTTACTTAAATACAGTGGTCCCTCGCTATAACGCAGTTCACCTTTCATGGCCTCGCAGTTTCGCAGATTTTTTTAGTGCAATTTTGCATGCTTTTTTTTTTTAAACAGCGCACTGTGTTCTGCGTCCTTACCAGGCGAGCCAGTTGCAGCACTGGTCGGCATCACCGCAATTGCTCTCACTGCCTCCGATGCGCTTACTGAGTCTGTGGGCTTGGTAAGCACCGCAGCACGCCACTTACACCGCCCTCCTGTCTGCTGTGCTGCAAATCTGGCAACAGGTCCAGAGACTACGCTCGCTGTTTTGATGCGGATGTTGACCGCAGCTGCAGAGCTCCGTGGCCACCGAGAGAGGACTTGGATTCTTTGCGGGTCCCGCATCCGTACCTCTGGAGGCAGTGAGCGAAGGGAGAGCATGCGCATTGTATTCTGTGTGTGTTTGTTTATAACGTTCTCGCCCAGAAGAAAAAAGAGAGTGTTTACACAGGAGAGAAAAGTGAGAAAATGTTAATGCCTGTTTGAGAAAAGTGTATAAAGTGTGTAGTGAGGGGTTTTACAGCCTTAAAACATCTATAATAATTGCAACAATAGCGCTGACTACTTCGCGGATTTCGCTTATCGCCGGTTATTTTTAGAACTTAGCTCCCGCGATAAACGAGGGACCACTGTATAATAATATTAAAAAGGGGGGAACAAGAAAAAGTAAAGCATGTAGAAATGTGTATGGAGACATAAGTACATATATTTGCAGAAAAGAGAAAAACGGCGGCCGGTTTAATCACCAAACCTGGAGCTGCTAGCATTACACGTCTGGCTGTTTCTTTTTCTTCTGCTATATTTTTAACACAGTATTCAGTAGCTTCACCCTCATGTGGGAACACATGTAATTACAGCTGATCATCCCAGTAACCACTTACAGCATTAAACATTAAACTAGTATATATATATATATATATATATATATATATATACGAGGGCTGTCAATAAAGTATAGGTCCTTTTTATTTTTTCAAAAACTATATGGATTTCATTCATATGTTTTTACGTCAGACATGCTTGAACCCTCGTGCGCATGCGTGAGTTTTTCCACGCCTGTCGGTGACGTCATTCGCCTGTGAGCACTCCTTGTGGGAGGAGTCGTCCAGCCCCTCGTCGGAATTCCTTTGTCTGAGAAGTTGCTAAACCTGTGAGACACATCGAAGTGGACACGGTTCGAAAAATTAAGCTGGTTTTCAGTGAAAATTTTAACGGCTGATGAGAGATTTTGAGGTGATTCTGTCGCTTTAAGGACTTTTCACGGTGCGAGACGTCGCTCAGCGCTCTCAGCCGCCGTCGTCAGCCTGTTCAAGCTGAAAACCTCCACATTTCAGGCTCTATTGATCCAGGACGTCATGAGAGAACAGAGAAGTTTCAGAAGAAGTCGGTTTCAGCATTTTATCCGGATATTCCACTGTTAAAGGAGATTTTTTTAATGAAAGACGTGCGGACGGGTCCGCGCGTCGGGACGCAGCCGACGCGGTGCGGCGGCACAGGAAAAACACCTCCGTGTTGATAACCATTTGTAAAATCCAGGCGGCTTTTGATGGCTTTCAGTGGAGTGAGTATATGAGAAATTGTTTAACAGGCAGGACATGTTCCAACTTGTCCTTAAGGCTTCCAACAGAGGTGTTTTTCCTGTGGCGTCCGCACGTCTTTCATTAAAAAAAATCTCCTTTAACAGTGGAATATCCGGATAAAATGCTGAAACCGACTTCTTCTGAAACTTCTCTGTTCTCTCACGACGTCCTGGATCAATAGAGCCTGAAATGTGGAGGTTTTCAGCTTGAACAGGCTGATGACGGCGCCTGAGAGTGCTGCGCGACGTCTCGCACCGTGAAAAGTCCTTAAAGTGACAGAATCACCTCAAAATCTCTCATCAGCCGTTAAAATTTTCACTGAAAACCAGCTTAATTTTTCGAACCGTGTCCACTTCGATGTGTCTCACAGGTTTAGAAAAAATTTTGATCAAACAACGCGCCAGTCTCTCAGCAACTTCTCAGACAAAGGAATTCCGACGAGGGGCTGGACGACTCCTCCCACAAGGAGTGCTCACAGGTGAATGACGTCACCGACAGGCGTGGAAAAACTCACGCATGCGCACGAGGGTTCAAGCATGTCTGACGTAAAAACATATGAATGAAATCCATATAGTTTTTGAAAAAATAAATAAATAAATAAATATATATATATATATATATATATATATATATATATATATATATATATATATATATATATATATATAAGGTGAATAAGGGTGAGGCAGCCTATTAGATAATTAATAGCTATTAGGCTAAGCTATAATTGTAGCAGTATACGAGGTCTCTTAGATAATAAAGCGACCCTTTTATTTTTTTTTTTAACTATATGGATTTGAATGACATGCGATTACACCAATCATGCTTGAACCCTCGTGCGCATGCGTGAGTTTTTTCACGCGTGTCGGTGACGTCATTTCCCTGTGGGCAGGCCTTGAGTGAGATGTGGTCCCGCCCTCTCGGCTGAATTGCTTTGTTTCACACGCTGCTCGAGACGGCGCGCGTTGCTTTATCAAAAATTTTTCTGGACCTGTGAGGAATATCCGAGTGGACACTATTCGAGAAATTAAGCTGGTTTTCTGTGAAAAGTTTAACGGCTGATGAGAGATTATGGGGTGTTTCTGTCAGTGTAAGGACTTCCCACGGAGCGGGACGTCCTGCAGCGCTTCCAGGCGCTGTCGTCGGCCTGTTTCGAGCTGAAAACATCCTAATTTAAGGCTTAATTCACCCAGGACATCGTGAGAGAACAGAGAAGATTCAGAAGAGGCCGGCATGAGGAATTTATGCGGACATTCCACTGTTTAAGGACATTTTTTTAATGAAAGACGTACGCGCAAATTCGCCGAGTCGTTTCCGTGACGACTCGGCAAATCTGTGTGCGCCGCGACAGGAAAAACACCTCCGTGTTGAAAACCATTTGTAAAATTCAGGCGGCTTTTGATGGCTTTCAACAAGTGAGTAACTGAGAAATTGTTTAACAGCTTGGGCATGTTCCAACTTGCCCGTTAAGATTTCCAACGGAGGTGTTTTTCCTGCCGCGACCCCCCGCGGTCGGGTCCAGCCCGACATGCGACTCTGCCCGCACGTTCTTTCATTACAAAATGACCGTTAACAATGGAATGTCCGAATAAACTCCTCATGCCGACTTCTTCTGAAAGTTCTCTGTTCTCTGACGACTTACTGCGTCAACAGAGCCTGAAATGTGGAAGTTTTCAACTTGAAACGGCGAGACGCTGCCGCCTCGAAGCGTAGATCGCCGTCAGGCGCCGTGGACCGTCCTTAAAGCGACACTACCAGACCAAAATCTCTCATCAGCCGTTAAAATTTTTACTGAAAACCAGCTGAATTTATTGAATGGTGTCCACTCAGTTGTGCCTTACAGTTTTGAAAAAATTTTTATCAAACAAAGCAACAGTCTCTGAGCCATTCCTAAACAATGAAAAAAATCGACGAGCGGGTGGACGACTCCTCACTCAAAGACTGCCCACAGGCGAATGACGTAACCGACAGGCGTGAAAAAACTCTTGCATGCCCACGAGGGTTCAAGCATGTCTGATGTAATCACACGTGATTCAAATCCATATGGTTTTTGAAAAAAATAATAAGGTCGGATACTTTTCTAATAGACCTCGTAACTGTATAAACAAAGGCTCAGATATAATATGTTATAGGTTTTATCTAAGGTTTACCCTATTTGTTAGGTTATGGTTAGCTAATCTAGGTAGCTAATGTTAATTTATGGTTCATTTTCAGTCTGACAGTCATAACGAATGATGAAAAAACACATGTACATGGCCACAATACACATATATACACACACACACACACTAAGAGCTACACACCAGTACACATGTGCACACACACTCACACACACACACACACACACCTGACTTCTTTGTAAAGATTTTAAAAGGGTCAAGACTTGGCAAAGAAAGCTGTAGAGGAAAAATTAAAGTTAACAAAAGCTTTTGGCACTGAGTGAAGAAGAAGCTCAGATGACTTGACTCATGCCTGAAAGTTACTTGGAAAAATTAGGCCCCATAAAAGAAACATTAATTTATCATCCCCACCCCTGTTGCCCAGGTCTGATCCACCAAGGCCCTCGACTTTCACTACCACCAATGGGACAGTGCACCCAACACCAGCGGTTCCCCCTGCGGATGGTGAGCTCACAGGCACACAAACCTCTCCACCACAATGAGGTGATGGTTCCCGGAGAGGAAATGGGCTTCCTTAGGAGGGTGGCTGGTGTCTCTCTTAGAGATAGGGGGAGAAGCTCAGTCATCCGTGAGGAGCTCGGAGTAGAGCTGCTGCTCCTTCACGTTGAAAGGAGCCAGCTGAGGTGGATTGGGCATCTGGTAAGGATGCCCCCTGGGTGCCTTCCTAGGGAGGTGTTCCAGGCACGTCCAGCTGGGATGCGTTACCATAGAAGAAGAAGCGAACGAGGAAAAACTCACCTTGCAACCGTTGTACTTAGCTTCCAAGCTACCCCCATTCTGTAGCATACCACATGCATACTCATCACTCATCTTCAACCACTTATCCGGAATGGGGTCACAGGGGCAACAGTTCCAGCAGGGGACCCCAAACTTCCCTTTAATCACCTGACTGGTGGATCCTGAGGCGTTCTCAGGCCAGTATGGAAATATAATCTCTCCACCTAGTCCTGGGTCTTCCTTGGGGTCTCATGAAGAGTATTTTTGAGAATTGCTGAGACCTGAGAACGATCTGCTCTGTGTAAGCCTGATCCTGTCAGATCTCAGAAGCTAAGCAGTGCGGTACTTGGTTAGTACTTGGATGGGAGACCTCTTTGGAACACCAGTGGCTGTGTGTGTTTCTCCAGGTAAAACTGGAGTTGCGTCAGGAAGGGCATCCGGCGTAAACCTTGTGCCAATTACCAATGCGGATCTGGCTGTATCCGCTGTGGCGACCCCAAAACACAAAACGGGAGCAGCCGAATGGAGAACAACATTCACTTTTTAAACACACTGCTATTATTTTAAACACAACTGTACAAGCTTCTGAATGACAACAACACAAGTGTCTCAGGCTGCTTTTTTGTTCAATGACAGGTGTTGCACCGGTAAGCATGCTGCAATCAAGGAGGCCGCAGTCACACAAACAATTCATGAAATAACGACATTGTAAGAGTTGGCATCACTTACCACTATGTCAGCAATCTAGTGGGAAGCCAAACTAAAGAACAACAAAAAACAAATTAGGGCCCAAGTGATGACGAAGTCGTTCTACGAGGATCCTATTGTAATTGCGCTGTTTTTATTTTTCTTCACACTTTTAAAGCCCCAATTTCGGCCCTTTCCCATGCTCAAAAACTCACCAAACTTTGCACAGTCGTTTTGCCGGATCCGAAATTCGATATTTTGGGGGTCACGAACATGCTCACATCGAAATGGCGCCCCCTGCAAATTTTCAAAAGACCCTTACCATTATTATTTTTTTTTTTTTGCCATAGCCTCACGAAATTCGGTGCACCTATTTACCATGCTGAGACGCACAAAAAAGTCTCTTAAAGTCGTGGTGAAATGTCGACAGGAAGTCGGCCATTATGATTTATATTTTCGATTTTGAGGTTATTTTTTGGCCATTTCCACTACTTACGTTTGAACAAACCTGTCCTAGGGATTTCATCAATCGTCTTCACATTTTGTACATATCATAATGACTCCATGCTGATCAAAAGCTATCAAAACAATTTCTGTAAGTCAAAAGGCGTGGCTGCTACAGTTCATCAAACTTTGGCGAGCGTTGAGGAGCATGCCGTTTCACTTCGAACAGCTGTCACGCCCACATACTTCATCATAGATCCTTCAAACTTGCTGGACACGATGAGGGCTCTGCCCTGAATATCCGCATATATTAACTTCCTACCTCTGCCATAGCGCCCTCCCCCGGTGGTAACAGGAAATGTCCTATTCATACTTTAACAGGTAGTGATGTCACATAATTAACCCCATCAACTTCATTCCCTTTCTAAAACATGCAGAACAAGTTGGTGAACATACATGATGATCGACGTGAAGCTATGAGTAACGGTGTCCGTGTGGCGACGTGCCAAATATCGATCCTTCGCCATAAAATTACGTTCTTCCTTTTGATGGCTTTAATTTTGTCATATCATCATCACCGGTCAAGAATGACAACCTCTTACATGGGATATGGGTGTTTCCCATGGGCAGGGCAAAATTCCTCTATAGCGCGCCCTTGCAACTTTCAAACACCCCTCCCCATAGGGGTTTTTTGGAGTAGGGAGATGAAAATTGGTACACGTGTGACTTGCATAGTTGTACAAAAGTCTATTGAACCATTGGTCTACTCCAAACAGGAAACTGGCCATTTTGAATTTTCATCTAATTTTGGCGTGATTTCCACACGCTGTATTTGAACAAACTCCTCCTAAGGATTTTGTCCAATGCACTTCAAATTTCCTACAGATCATCCAGAGACTATTCTGATCAAAAGCTATCAAAAGTGTTTTTCTATGCCAAAGGGTGTGGCTGCTATGGCACCGTCATTTTCACCCTTCACCACAGAACATCAAGTCATGATAACTCCTTCATGCTTTGTCTGATTGACTTGAAACTTCACGTGTGATGAGGGTCAGCCCTGAACATACCTGCCCCCTCTGTTTGTGCTCTGAGCTCCCCCTAGTGGATGAACCATCAACTTGTCATAACTCCTTCATGCATAGTCTGATTTGCTTGAAACTTGAACTGTGTGATGAGTGTCTGCCCTTGTACGCACCTGCCCACATCGGGGAGGCGGTGGCGTGGACACGAGGGCCCATCCATGACTGCTTGCAGTCCTAGTTATTCCTGCTTTTGCTTACTGAGTAGCATGCTAACATTGGATGCCGGCAATGAGATACTCAAAGATGAAAAACAATTAAAACCAGGACATTTTAATCACTTTCCAAAACAAACAAACAAACAAACAAACAAACCAAAAAAAAAAACAGGACAGCCAGGAAAGGACGTGAAAACAGGACATGTACTGGGAAAACAGGACGTTTGGTCACCCTATGCTTGTGATATCCGGCATTAATCTGGCATTAACAGATGCTTTAAAAAATGTCACCGTGAGCCTGGTGGGTCATCACCGCAATGGTTGAGGAGGCCAGTTCCCAGGACCTTCTTGTCATCGCTTATCTAATCTGTGGAGTAGTCTGGGTTCCTGCTGAGAAAATGGACCTTAATGTTTGGCTGTGAACTAAGATCATAGATCATTTACGATGAATGATATATTTTAGTACTAGTACATTTTCAAAATCTGGTGGTATACATGTGGTAAAAATCATACCACTGCTTTTTATTGAGAGACCAGTGACAAAGGTTTACATATCCTGATGATTGGCCTGATAACATGCACACAAGTTGACACAAACAGATTTGAATGGCTACAAAAGGTAACTGTCCTCACCTGTGATCTGTTTTCTTGTAATAAGTGTGTGTGTGTGTGTGTGTGTGTGTGTGTGTGTGTGTGTGTGTGTGTGTGTGTGTGTGTGTGTGTGTGTGTGTGTGTGTGTGTGTGTGTGTGTGTGCGCTTATAAAAGGTCAGTGTGTTTCTGAAATCCTGACAGACCCTTGCATCTTTCATCCAGTGCTGCACTGACGTTTGTGGTTTCTGAGTCATAGGGAATGCAAAAGAATTGTCAAAGAAAAGGTAATTGAACTGTATAAAACAGGAAAGAGATATAAAAAAATATCCAAGACACTCAGAATACCAATCAGCAGTGTTCAAACTCTAATTAAGAAGTGGAAAATGAGGGACGCTGTTGCAACCAAACCAAGGCCAGGTAGACCAACAAAAAATTCAGTAAACTGCCAGGAAAATTGTTCAGGATGCAAAGACAAATCCACAAATAACTTCAGTTCAAGTACAGAACTCTTTGAAGTGGTGTGGCTGTTTCAAGGTGCACAATAAGTAGGTACTTGAAGAAAATGGGCTGCATGGTTGAGTCACCAGAAGAAAGCCATGACTACGCAAATGCCACAATATCCCGCTTAACAATATGCTGAACAGCACAGAGAACAAAGTCATTTGGAGTAAATGAGTCAACACCCCCGAGTCACACTAACTGTCAGAATGCTCGTAGCACGGGCCGTGGCGGAGGATTAGCAGCAATCTTCCATTCCAGCTTATTAATTAATCAAAAACCTAGACAGAGCTTTAATTCATTTGAAAGCTTGTCTCTTAGTCTTGTCCATCCAAATTGGAAGTCCCAAAAAACAGTTTTATTTGTTATTATCTATCGTCCACCTGGTCGTTACTGTGAGTTTCTCTGTGAATTTTCAGACCTTTTGTCTGACTTAGTGCTTAGCTCAGATAAGATAATTATAGTGGGCGATTTTAATATCCACACAGATGCTGAGAATGACAGCCTCAACACTGCATTTAATCTATTATTAGACTCTATCGGCTTTGCTCAAAAAGTAAATGAGTCCACCCACCACTTTAATCATATCTTAGATCTTGTTCTGACTTATGGTATGGAAATAGAAGACTTAACAGTATTCCCTGAAAACTCCCTTCTGTCTGATCATTTTTTAATAACATTTACATTTACCCTGATGGACTACCCAGCAGTGGGGAATAAGTTTCATTACACTAGAAGTCTTTCAGAAAGCGCTGTAACTAGGTTTAAGGATATGATTCCTTCTTTATGTTCTCTAATGTCATATACCAACACAGAGCAGAGTAGCTACCTAAACTCTGTAAGGGAGATAGAGTATCTCGTCAATAGTTTTACATCCTCTTTGAAGACAACTTTGGATGCTGTAGCTCCTCTGAAAAAGAGAGCTTTAAATCAGAAGTGTCTGACTCCGTGGTATAACTCACAAACTCATAGCTTAAAGCAGATAACCCGTAAGTTGGAGAGGAAATGGCGTCTCACTAATTTAGAAGATCTTCACTTAGCCTGGAAAAAGAGTTTGTTGCTCTATAAAAAAGCCCTCCGTAAAGCTAGGACATCTTTCTACTCATCACTAATTGAAGAAAATAAGAATAACCTCAGGTTTCTTTTCAGCACTGTAGCTAAGCTGACAAAGAGTCAGAGCTCTATTGAGCTGAGTATTCCATTAACTTTAACTAGTAATGACTTCATGACTTTCTTTGCTAACAAAATTTTGACTATTAGAGAAAAAATTACTCATAACCATCCCAAAGATGTATCGTTATCTTTGGCTGCTTTCAGTGATGCCGGTATTTGGTTAGACTCTTTCTCTCCGGTTGTTCTGTCTGAGTTATTTCATTGGTTGCTTCGTCCAAACCATCGGCATGTTTATTGGACCCCATTCCTGCCAGGCTGCTCAAGGAAGTCCTACCATTATTTAATGCTTCAATCTTAAATATGATCAATCTATCTTTGTTAGTTGGTTATGTACCACAGGCCTTTAAGGTGGCAGTAATTAAACCATTACTTAAAAAGCCATCACTTGACCCAGCTATCTTAGCTAATTATAGGCCAATTTCCAACCTTCCTTTTCTCTCAAAGATTCTTGAGAGGGTAGTTGTAAAACAGCTAACTGATCACCTGCAGAGGAATGGTCTATTGAAGAGTTTCAGTCAGGTTTTAGAATTCATCATAGTACAGAAACAGCATTAGTGAAGGTTACAAATGATCTTCTTATGGCTTCGGACAGTGGACTTATCTCTGTGCTTGTGCTGTTGGACCTCAGTGCTGCTTTTGATACTGTTGACCATAAAATTTTATTACAGAGATTAGAGCATGTCATAGGTATTAAAGGCACTGCGCTGCGGTGGTTTGAATCATATTTGTCTAATAGATTACAGTTTGTTCATGTAAATGGGGAATCTTCTTCACGGACTAAAGTTAATTATGGAGTTCCACAAGGTTCTGTGCTAGGACCAATTTTATTCACTTTATACATGCTTCCCTTAGGCAGTATTATTAGACGGTATTGCTTAAATTTTCATTGTTACGCAGATGATACCCAGCTTTATCTATCCATGAAGCCAGAGGATACACACCAATTAGCTAAACTGCAGGATTGTCTTACAGACATAAAGACATGGATGACCTCTAATTTCCTGCTTTTAAACTCAGATAAAACTGAAGTTATTGTACTTGGCCCCACAAATCTTAGAAGCATGGTGTCTAACCAGATCGTTACTCTGGATGGCATTTCCCTGATCTCTAGTAATACTGTGAGAAATCTTGGAGTCATTTTTGATCAGGATATGTCATTCAAAGCGCATATTAAACAAATATGTAGGACTGCCTTTTTGCATTTACGCAATATCTCTAAAATCAGAAAGGTCTTGTCTCAGAGTGATGCTGAAAAACTAATTCATGCATTTATTTCCTCTAGGCTGGACTATTGTAATTCATTATTATCAGGTTGTCCTAAAAGTTCCCTAAAAAGCCTTCAGTTGGTTCAGAATGCTGCAGCTAGAGTACTAACGGGGACTAGAAGGAGAGAGCATATCTCACCCATATTGGCCTCTCTTCATTGGCTTCCTGTTAATTCTAGAATAGAATTTAAAATTCTTCTTCTTACTTATAAGGTTTTGAATAATCAGGTCCCATCTTATCTTAGGGACCTCGTAGTACCATATCACCCCAATAGAGTGCTTCGCTCTCAGACCGCAGGCTTACTTGTAGTTCCTAGGGTTTGTAAGAGTAGAATGGGAGGCAGAGCCTTCAGCTTTCAGGCTCCTCTCCTGTGGAACCAGCTCCCAATTCAGATCAGGGAGACAGACACCCTCTCTACTTTTAAGATTAGGCTTAAAACTTTCCTTTTGCTAAAGCTTATAGTTAGGGCTGGATCAGGTGACCCTGAACCATCCCTTAGTTATGCTGCTATAGACGTAGACTGCTGGGGGGTTCCCATGATGCACTGTTTCTTTCTCTTTTTGCTCTGTATGCACCACTCTGCATTTAATCATTAGTGATTGATCTCTGCTCCCCTCCACAGCATGTCTTTTTCCTGATTCTCTCCCTCAGCCCCAACCAGTCCCAGCAGAAGACTGCCCCTCCCTGAGCCTGGTTCTGCTGGAGGTTTCTTCCTGTTAAAAGGGAGTTTTTCCTTCCCACTGTAGCCAAGTGCTTGCTCACAGGGGGTCGTTTTGACCGTTGGGGTTTACATAATTATTGTATGGCCTTGCCTTACAATATAAAGCGCCTTGGGGCAACTGTTTGTTGTGATTTGGCGCTATATAAAAAATTGATTGATTGATTGAACTGTAGTTGCACCAGATTGCACCAGTTTACATGTAATATATAAAATATTTCTGTGTGCTGCAGCCCTGACGTCATGAAAACAAAATGTCAGGGTTTTTTTTTCAAGGGCCACTCACATCACTGTTATACTTAGCTTTCTTTGGCTATTTCCAATAAAATGTCAGTGGTTGGTCACTTTGGTTTCTATATAAAAACAACCAGCGGTCACTGAAGCCTTTTCCCCAAAGTACAAATTTGCAGTTAAAACTGATTTCAGAAAGTATTTTTATGTACAGCTGGATTATGCAGAATTGTCTCATCAGAGCTTAAAGCATTTTGTCGTGATAGAGTTATGTTTGTCCAGTTTGCCCGTCGTTCACACAGACGTCAGTCAGCTGCTGTTATTTGTGTTACGGCAAAACTCTCCGAGGCCTCATAAAGCATTTGGTCTTTTTTTTCTGAGCCCACTAGATGGAGGTCTCTTTTCACAAATGGACCAATTTCAATTTCAATTTATTGAATTTTATAACATCCATAACTGTTCTTGTTTTGTTTATTTAGTCCTCTGGATGGTGGTATATTCACCACCCCCCAAAAAGTAATAATAATAAAAAAAAAACAGTTTTAATTGGTCTCCCTTGGCTCAGAGGCGGGCTTCACTGTGGCCAGGCCTCCAGTCTGCTGTCACACATCCACACTCTCACTTATGGTCAATTTAAAGTTCCAGTTCACCAAACCTGTGTGTTGTAGGAAGTGGGAGGAAGCCGAAGCACCCAGAGGGAACCCACGCAAACACGGGGTGAACTCCACACAGAAAGGACCCAGGAGGGAAGCGATCCCATGACCTTCATGCTGTGCTAATCACTAAAGTCATCATGATGTCCAGAATGGAATCCATGTAAAGAAAATTAGCACCGACACAGAACGTTACGTTGATGGTATGAAATGTTTGCACACTGACTTCAGGTCTTCTGCTTCCTGCCAGATATGAACCTCGTTTTCTCAAGTCAGCTTCACGATGGATACGTTTGTGTGTCAGTGCACACCCCACTGTCCAACAGAATAAGATGTTCATAGCCAGAAACACTTTTCATTAAATGATGCTTTTGAACCCTCTTTAGGGTTTTATCATTCTGCCTTGCTTTGTTTCCAGCAGAAGTGGTTATTTTAAGCAGCGAACCATCAACCAGTAAGAAATGGAGCCTGATATTAATCTCAGGTGGAACATTTATGAAGGCTGAGACAGAAGAACAGTGTGTGTGTGTGTGTGTGTTAGAGAGAGAATGCTATCTGAAAGGAAATAAAATGCTAAAATTAGTGAAATGTTGGCTTACACATAGGGTTTTGTTCTGTTCCCTGCTTGGAGGACTTGCTGTAATTTCACTGCTCCCTCAGCCCACACACACACACACACACACACACACACACACACACACACACACACACACACACACACACACACACACACACACACACACACACTGCAGTTTAACTGCCCAACATGGGACACATAAACCACAATTAAAGGCTTTTTTTGACACTTACACCACACCACCAGAATGTAATATACACTTTATAGTGTTAGTTGTACTCAGATGACTTTATTTGGCAGATTTGTTTTAGAAATGCAACTTAATGTAAAAGGACACCTTCATGTTTGGATGGGGACAGTCATGATCAAAGCTTTTTAAATCTTTTCATTAAAATGGTTAATTTTGATCATTTTATGGCCCTGTGATAGACTGTCCAGAGTTTGCCCTGCCTTCCACTGCTGGGATCAGTGACGTGTGGTGAGGTTGATGGTTGGTGAGGCACTGACTTCATCACAATCAGATTTACAAACATTTGAAGCCCACAGAGTAGCTTATTCACTGTTTGATTGACAGCAGTTAACGGATTATGCTTAAAATCTCATTTCAGCATTCTTTACACATACAAACTGTAGCACACAAAAGCACATTTAATAAAAAAGAACTGTTATTATGGGTCTTATCTTTACTTATAAATGAAGTCCATGTGCCGCTCCTTCTGAACAAAAGCATCGATGACTTGCTTGTGGAAGTTTTCCTTATCTTCCTTCAGTTTTAAAAGTCTCTCTGTCAGTAGAGATCACTGCCAGGGAAGAAAGTCGTCCTTCATCAGTCCTGATCCAGCTGTATGTTTGGAGCCTTTTCTGTCTTTGGTCATGACCCAACTCTCATATCCATACGTGAGAGTAGGAATGGAGGCGAATTTCATAAATTGCAACCAGTAAAGTTGATTTGTTGAATTTCGTGTTTGACCTTCCTGTGACCTTGAGCTTGATCCTTTTGTATGCTAAAATGTATGTCAATAGGGCTGCTATATGTGAACTTACAAAAGTTTGCAATGATGATTAAAAAAATCCAAATTTTGCAGGTTATATTGTCATGACATCACCAAATGACATAACCTAAAGCCTTTGATATATTCTTTTTTTTGGTGTATTAGATGATATCTTTTACTGTTATGTAAAGTTTGACCTAATGTAGGTGACCTTTGACCTCAAGCGAAACCCTGAAGGTCAAGGCAGTCACGCATCCCAGGAAATGGCTTGTGGGCAAGGCAAATCACTATGTGCATGCCAAATTTGGAGCCAAGTGGCCTCTATGTGCTTGCGTATGTGGGTGAATGTGTGTGCGTGTGTGTGTGTGGCTTTGATCACAGCGAAACTAGGGAGAGCTCACATTTGCTGTTTGGTATGTTTATGTATTTTGGGTGAAGAATGAACACTGCAAAAACTGAAATTTTTTTTGAGCCATTTTAGCTAACCAGTAAACATTGGACGTTGTGCTGCAATGCACCATGGGGGTTCGGAGCTTTGAAGTTTAAAATGTTGTTATTGTGGTTCATGTTAGTTTAACAGCGTTGTTAGTGTTTTTGATTTATTGTGTTTTTGTCAAATTAAAAGCACCTGCTTACAGCATATTGCAGAAAAGACAAAAAGCTAAATGGTAAATGAACTGCATTTATATAGCGCTTTTCCATCTGCATCAGATGCTCAAAGCTCTTTACATAATAATGCCTCACATTCACCCCAGTGTTAGGCTGCTGGCACACAAGGCCCTCACTACACACCGGGAGCAACTATTAAGGACCTTGCCCAAGGGCCCTTCGTGATTTTCCGGTCAAGCTGGGATATGAACCGAGGATCCTCTGGTCTCAAGCTTAACCACTAGACCAGGGGTGGGCAATCGTGCCATGAAGGGCCGAGACACTGGAGGTTTTCCTTACTACCAATTGCTTCAGCAGGTGATTTCATTGACAATCAGGTGTTTATGTTCAGGTCAGAAGCTCATCAGCAACCCACCTGCTGATGTGATTGGTTGCAAGGAAAACCTGCAGTGTCTTGGACCTTGCTGCCCACCCCTGCACTAGACCATCACCTCCCCAAAGCTCTACATGCATGCGTACAATTTTGATCATGCCAAACTGTGGAGAACTGACATTTGCTGTTTGGTACTCATGTATTCTGAGTCAACAATGAATGGCGCCAAAACCGAACGTTGGTAGGATTTTATTTTAGAGAAGCTACATATATTAGCTATCTGCACGATCAATGGACATTGATATTACATTCTGGACTCACACGCCAATCCACCATGGGGCGGTAAATCACCTATATATGAGGTCTGTGAGAAAAGTAACGTACCTTTTTATATTTTTCAAAAACTATATGGATTTGAATCACGTGCGATTACATCAGCCAACCTTGAAACCCTCGTGCGCATGCGTGAGTTTTTTCACGCCTGTCGGTTACGTCATTCGCCTGTGGGCAGGCTTTGAGTGAGGAGTGGTCCACCCCTCCCGTCGGAATCCTTTGTCTGACAACTTCCTGAGACTGGCGCTAAGCTAACGTTAGCCAATCATTAAACCTTCACAGCAGTGCAGTAAATGTCACATTTTATTTTTATATTATTCTCACTTCGATAAAGCTGCAGAACTAAACTCCACTGGTCAAACTGGGAGTTCGCATATATCTAAAAGTGGGAGATTTCGACTGAGTGGGATTGCTCCATCACCCCGGTTGCCTGCCTCGCTCTGCTCAGGGATGATGCCTGAAGACCGGCTTCGCCATGGTTCGATCAATATCCCACCAAGTCATCAGTCCTTCCCTCGGTCGGCGTCACTCGAAAAGTAGCTGAAAAAAGTTTCTCCCAGCAGGGTGATGGGAGAATCATTCTACTGCTGTTTTTTAAAGCTTTTTTGTGGTTCAGGCGACGCAAATTCAATATGGCGACCGCTGAACTTTTTTCAGATTCTGGAAACAGCCAGAGTGTGACGTAGCAATCTCCACCCCCTTGCCGCTTCTGAAGCAAAGCGTTTGACGTCACGCGTCAGACATGGTAAAGCATTGGTAGGCGTTGCCTGAAGCTTATGAAGTGTTCAATGTGAAAGGCCCTTAAGTCTAACTGTTTGTAGACCTAGTTATTTGTACTTTTTTTACTATGTACAAGTGCTAAATGCACAGGTTTTTGTTTTGCAACATGCATTTAGCCAACAGTGAACAATAAACACCAAAGAAGCTCATGTGGTGATTAAATATCTGCATAAAAATGGCATGACACCTCATTGCCATTGACATTGAGTCGGATGATGACGTCATTAAGGCTGTAGAGTCCTACCTGAAGGACCAAAATGAAGCCTTCTACCATGAAGGCATCGGAATGTTGGAGCACCGCTGGACAAAGTGCACTGAGGTGAAGGGGGACTATGTTGAAAAATAACCAGGAACTAGGAGTATCCTACAACCCTTCTTGGTGAGGCCGAGAACTTTTCGATCTACCCTCATAGCTTTTCACATACACCCCACCACTCTGTAGTTGACACCACACACACACACACACCACACAACACACACACACACACACCACACACACACACACACACACACACACACACACACACACACAGGGTCTGCAACTCCTGGCACACAGCAATTTCATCTATAGAGCTGCTATGAAAACAGCAACTTTTTGATATCCCCTGCTCCATTTTCTGCCTACTTTATTCTCTGTGTATATACAGTAGTTGAATGTGTATTTTGTCCTTTGTCTTAAATTATTGTATGAGGTTTTATGCTAGAACAAGGTGAAGCTGCAACTTAAATTTGTTTGAATTTTATTCAATGACAATAAAAGGCATCTTAATAACTAGAGAAGTCTTGTGGCATATAGAAATAACTAAATTGAAATAACACAAGAAAAAATATGCAAATTGTTACATCAGTTTTTCTCAGTGAAACAGCACCTTTTTAGAGTGCAGCTTCCCTCAGTGTGAGGCCGTGGTTCATTTGTCTTGAGTTCAGTGTTTTAATGTAGGAAACTGTGTGTAATGTTCTGCAACAACTGTGTTGACGATTGCAAGAAAGTGCAAAGCAGAAAAATGTGTTTGACGTATTGTCACATTGTGTTTTAGCTATTGTTCTAAGAGGTTTTGGATTTGTAGTTTTAGTCTAACCATTCACTTTTTTGGGTGTAGCAGTTGGCAAAAACTGTAAAAGTGAATAAGAGTTGAGAGAGGTACTGCATATGAAAACAAAGTGAGTAACTTGTTGAAGAGTTTACCACCCCTTTCGCACATGTCATCTCTGTCAAGGAACCATGCTGTCTTATTGGAATTCCCAAAGATCGTGGGGGCTTCCTCCATCCTGTTGGTAGATATGGAGCTTGGCTGGATATTGCAGTGGAACGTCTGCTCCCTCTGTTGCACAGGATCTGCATCACCTCTCGGAATGCATGGTGCTGTGTCATCACTTTGTTGGATGAGGACTTGTTGCCTGTATATTCCATGGGTTGTAGTCTTCCATGGTGCAGGATCACCTCTTTTACCTGGAAATGACATATGTGTGCTAGGATGGTGTGTGGCTTGGCTGTCATGGCTGGCTTTGGTTGGAGCACACGGTACACACAGTTGACTTTAGAAGTTGTGGGAATAGGTCATTTCCAGCATCTGAGGGATTAGTGTAGAAATGAATTCAGTTGGTTTGCCTTCCTCCTCACCCTCAGGTATCCTGACTATCTTAGTATTGTCCCTCCAGGAGCAGGGCTTCCAAGTTGACCCAACTTGGCTCGGAGCCTGGCTATTGAGCTGTAAGAGATCTGAGTAGTGATCTTACAGTCGCTTGCACATGTCTCAAGGTAGCTAGTTGCTGTGATGCAATTAGGGACTGAAAGTTGGTTTAGAATGCACAAAACCGTTCGTTGATCGCCGCAGTATTGACACATAATTTCCTTACATACACTCAACAAACAATATAAACGCAACACTTTTGGTTTTGCTCCCATTTGTATGAGATGAACTCAAAGATCTAAAACTTTTTCCACATACACAATATCACCATTTCCTCAAATATTGTTCACAAACTAGTCTAAATCTGTGATAGTGAGCAGCTTCTCCTTGCTGAGATAATCCATCCCACCTCACAGGTGTGCCATATCAAGATGCTGATTAGACACCATGATTAGTGCACAGGTGTGCCTTAGACTGTCAAATCAATCAAATCAATAATTTATTATATAGCGCCAAATCACAACAAACAGTTGCCCCAAGATGCCTTATTGTAAGGCCAAGGCCATACAATAATTACGGAAAAACCCAACGGCAAAACGACCCCCTGTGAGCAAGCACTTGGCTACAGTGGGAAGGAAAAACTCCCTTTAAAAGGAAGAAAACTCCAGCAGAACCAGGCTCAGGGAGGGGCAGTCTTCTGCTGGGACTGGTTGGGGCTGAGGGAGAGAACCAGGAAAAAGACATGCTGTGGAGGGGAGCAGAGATCAATCACTAATGATTAAATGCAGAGTGGTGCATACAGAGCAAAAAGAGAAAGAAACACTCAGTGCATCATGGAACCCCCCAGCAGTCTAAGTCTATAGCAGCATAACTAAGGGATGGTTCAGTGTCACCTGAAGTGTCACCTGAACGTTTTAAGCCTAATCTTAAAAGTAGAGAGGGTGCTGTCTCCCTGATCTTGATTGGGAGCTGGTTCCACAGGAGAGGAGCCTGAAAGCTGAAGGCTCTGCCTCCCATTCTACTCTTACAAACCCTAGGAACTACAAGTAAGCCTGCAGTCTGAGAGCGAAGCGCTCTATTTGGGGTGATATGGTACTACAACCCCTGCAAAAATTATGGAATCACCGCCTCAGAGGATGTTCATTCAGTTGTTTAATTTTGTAGAAAAAAAGCAGATCACAGACATGACACAAAACTAAAGTCATTTCAAATGGCAACTTTCTGGCTTTAAGAAACACTATAAGAAATCAAGAAAAAAAGATTGTCGCAGTCAGTAACAGTTACTTTTTTAGACCAAGCAGAGGAAAAAAATATGGAATCACTCAATTCTGAGGAAAAAATTATGGAATCACCCTGTAAATTTTCATCCCCCAAATTAACACCTGCATCAAATCAGATCTGCTCATTGACACTGACCCTATGCCATGACATTGACCCTATGTGTCTTTTTGCAAGGAATGTTTTTGCAGTTTTTGCTCTATGGCAAGATGCATTATCATCTTGAAAATGATTTCATCATCCCCAAACATCCTTTCATTGTCCAAAATATCAACATAAACTTGTGCATTTATTGATGATGTAATGACAGCCATCTCCCCAGTGCCTTTACCTGACATGCAGCCCCATATCATCAATGACTGTGGAAATTTACATGTTCTCTTCAGGCAGTCATCTTTATAAATCTCATTGGAACGGCACCAAACAAAAGTTCCAGCATCATCACCTTGCCCAATGCAGATTCGAGATTCATCACTGAATATGACATTCATCCAGTCATCCACAGTCCGACAATTGCTTTCCTTAGCCCATTGTAACCTTGTTTTTTTCTGTTTAGGTGTTAATGATGCCTTTCATTTAGCTTTTCTGTATGTAAATCCCATTTCCTTAGGCGGTTTCTTACAGTTCGGTCACAGACGTTGACTCCAGTTTCCTCCCATTCCTTCCTCATTTGTTTGGTTGTACATTTTTTCGATTTTGAGACATATTGCTTAAGTTTTCTGTCTTGACGCTTTGATGTGTTCCTTGGTCTACCAGTATGTTTGCCTTTAACAACCTTCCCATGTTGTTTGTATTTGGTCCAGAGTTTAGACACAGCTGACTGTGAACAACCAACATCTTTTGCAACATTGCTGATGATTTACTCTCTTTTAAGAGTATGATAATCCTCTCCTTTGTTTCAATTGACATCTCTTGAGTTGGAGCCATGATTCATGTCAGTCCACTTGGTGCAACAGCTCTCCAAGGTGTGTTCACATCCTTTTAGATGCAGACTAACGAGCAGATCTGATATGATGCAGGTGTTAGTTTTGGGGATTAAAATTTACAGGGTGATTCCATAATTGTTTCCTCAGAATTGAGTGATTCCATATTTTTTTCCTCTGCTTGGTCGAAAAAAGTAACCATTACTGACTGCCACAATCTTTTTTTTCTTGATTTCTTATAGTGTTTCTTAAAGCCAGAAAGTTGCCATTTGAAATGACTTTAGTTTTGTGTCATGTCTTTGATCTGCTTTTTTCTACAAATTAAACACTGAATGAACATCCTCCGAGGCCGGTTATCCAATAATTTTGCCAGGGGTTGTATGAGGTCCCTAAGATAAGATGGGACCTGATTATTCAAAACCTTATAAGTAAGAAGAAGAATTTTAAATTCTATTCTAGAATTAACAGGAGCCAATGAAAGATGAGGCCAATATGGGTGAAACATGCTCTCTCCTTCTATTCCCTGTCAGTACTCTAGCTGCAGCATTTTGAATTAACTGAAGGCTTTTCAGGAAACTTTTAGGACAACCTGATAATAATGAATACAGTAGTCCAGCCTAGAAGAATAAATGCATGGAATTAGCTTTTCAGCATCACTCTGAGACAAGACCTTTCTAATTTTAGAGATACTGTGCAAATGCAAAAAAGCAGTCCTACATATTTGTTTAATAGCGCATTGAATGACATATCCTGATCAAAAATGACTCCAAGATTTCTCACAGTATTACTAGAGGTCAGGGTAATGCCATCCAGAGTAAGGATCTTGTTAGACACCATGTTTCTAAGATTTGTGGGGCCAAGTACAATAACTTCAGTTTTATCTGAGTTTAAAAGCAGGAAATTAGAGGTCATCCATGTCTTTATGTCTGTAAGACAATCCTGCCATTTAGCTAATTGGTGGTGTGTCCTCTGGCTCATGGATAGATAAAGCTGGGCAACATCTGCGTAACAATGAAAATTTAAGCAATGCCGTCTAATAATACTGGCCTAAGGGAAACATGTATAAAGTGATAAAATTGGTCCTAGCACAGAACCTTGTGGAACTCCATAATTAACCTTAGTCTGTGAAGAAGATTCCCCATTTACATGAACAAATTGTAATCTGTTAGATGAATATGATTCAAACCACTCAGCGCAGTGCCTTTAATTCCTATGGCATGCTCTATCTCGTAAGTAAATTTATGGTCAACAGTATCAAAAGCAGCACTGAGGTCTAACAGAACAAGCACAGAGATGAGTCCAATGTCTGAGGCCAAAGAAGATCATTGTAGACCTTCACTAATGCGTTTCTGTACTATGATGAATTCTAAAACCTGACTGAAACTCTTCAAATAGACCATTCCTCTGCAGATGATCAGTTAGCTGTTTTACAACTACCCTTTCAAGAATTTTTGAGAGAAAAGGAGGTTGGAGATTGGCCTATAATTAGCTAAGATAGCTGGGTCAAGTGATGGCTTTTTAAGTAATGGTTTAATTACTGCCACCTTAAAAGCCTGTGGTACATAGCCAACTAATAAAGATAGATTGATCATATTTAAGATCGAAGCATTAATTAATGGTAGGGCTTCCTTGAGCAGCCTGGTAGGAATGGGGTCTAATAGACATGTTGATGGTTTGGAGGAAGTAACTAATGAAAATAACTCAGACAGAACAATTGGAGAGAAAGAGTCTAACCAAATACCGGCATCACTGAAAGCAGCCAAAGATAACGATACGTCTTTGGGATGGTTATGAGTAATTTTTTCTCTAATAGTTAAAATTTTATTAGCAAAGAAAGTCATGAAGTCATTACTAGTTAAAGTTAAAGGAATACTCGGCTCAATAGAGCTCTGACTCTTTGTCAGCCTGGCTACAGTGCTGAAAAGAAACCTGGGGTTTGTTGGGTATTTTCTCCTCCAAACATTCTTAAAACCTTGATAAGACAAACAGAGTCAAGAAACACCAGTGAGACAGCAAGTCAAATTTATCTCGCGCGGAGTGCAGTCAGGCTGTACACCAAGGCTACACTAAAGTCTGGCCTGTGCTCCCGCTCTTTTTATTAGAGAAGCCCTCACCACATCATAAAACTTGTCCTAAGGGTGGGGGGGACGACGCAAGACAAGTTTCTTCCCGTAACATAAACACATACGTCAATAAGTGCAGCTGTAAGGAAAAACAGTTTCTTTCTTTTTAATCTTATTGTCGAAGGTCAGCACATCCCGTTCGTCTGTTGCAGTTATCAGCTGTTCAGCATCTGCCTGGAGTGTCCTGTTCTTCACACTAAGCATCACATCACAACAGTCAAAACAACCTCCAGTTCTTTACTCCCAGTTCAGCCTGACCCCATCATGCTTCACTCCCAGTCGTTAGCGGCTACAAAAACAAAGTTGTATAATAATAATAAGTACATCCAGCTCTTCATTCCCAGTTCAGATTGACCCCAGCATGCTAAAACAAGGTTGGATAACACGTACATTCTCAGGGTTACGTTAAGACAGGTGCTAAACAGCACAACAACGTTTTCATGAGAAAGAAGACAAAGGTACAAATGTTTAACAGTGATAACATATATACAAAATCTTTAACATTCCCCTCCTGTTTATCGCCTGTTAAACATATAGTAGGCATCACCCAGCTTAGCACTTCTTTTTGAGATTTCACTAAGAGGTTCATCATGGTATGTTCTATAGGCTTACACCCCAGAGGTGATGTCACCATTGTCATCATCATCGGTGTCTGGGTCATCATACTTCCATTGGTCTGGGTACAGGTCATGAGAGTCATCTTCCTCCTCGTTGTCGTCTTGCCCCAGGAGTGGATATGATGCTGGTCCCCCTCCTGGTCCTGGACTTATTGCTGTGGTTATCATTCTATTTACAAGGCCTCGGAGACATGGAATACAACAACATCCACACCTGTTGGACTTCAGGTCCATTAAGGTGGTAAGAATTTCTAATGTTTTCTATATCCTGCATAAATCCCTCGATATCGACATGTGGCGATGGTATCATGTCGACTGCTGCTTTGATATCATCAGCATTCCATGTTCGATATACGAGCATGGTTGATCGATGTCCTGCTGTTCCTGCACGAGGATTTGGTACTTCTATCATAGGATAGGCATCTCCCTGGTCACTGTGTTCCACCATGGGAGGGGCTGTAGGCACTTTCGTCTGACTGCGTGTTTGTGGTTTTTCTTGTTTTTCACTTTTTACCTTAGGTTTTACTGCCAAATCATACTGTGGTGGCGGCACATCGTCATCCTCTGGTAGAGGAGGATATAAAGGTGTTGTTGTCACCGACGATCCAGCCGGCGGTGGTTGTTGAGGCTGTTCTGGTTCTCTGTGCTGAATTATCACATCTTCTTCTGCCTTACCTACAGCTTTCTTTTTCCTTGCTTTCTCTAATCGTCGCTTCTCTGCTCCCTTCCGTCTGTTCTCTGTTTCCTCCTCCCAAAATGCCACTAAATCGGCCCCTACTTTCTGCATCTTTTTCTCATCACCTTTATGTTCCTGTTCTAACTCCTTCTTTAGTTTCTGTATACTGACCAGGTTTCAGTCGTCCGTCAAAGTCATGTTTATTTATCCAGGTCTCCAATTTCTTTGTTGCTTTTGGATTTTTTGCTTCCATAAATTTCCAGTCGTCAGTTGATAAATTTTCCTTATTTTTAGACGTCTTACCCCCCATTTTTATTTTCCCTTGTTATAATTTGGACTTCAGACGGGGGCACACCTAGGGTGTTCTAAATCTGAAGTTTTCACTTTCTTTGGACGTGACAATTAATTTGCCGTCGTGTGGTTGATTCCTTTCACCTCCCCGTAGGAAGCGGAATCACTTGCCTTCGCTTCCACACACACGGTTGTCACTAACGTTGTCCAAAGTATTACACTTTCACACAGTTATTCTATTTACACTTACACAAACACTTATTTACACATAGAAACACTTTTAATAACCGTACGCGTATTCTTAGGCCAGGGGAGCTCGCCCTCCCGTGGAATTTAACTAATGTTCTGCATTAGGGGACTCCACCGTCCCTGCGAGATTTAACTGCCTTTTTACAGTGCACGTATTCTACCCGGGATTTCCTTTACGTATTAAAACAGAGGAGTCCGTACCCTCCTTCCGGAATTTAACTACGTGCGTCCCTCGCAACCGTAGAGGAGTCCACCCTCCTCGCGGATTTTAACTGCTTTACATTAACAGACGATTCCACGCCATCGCTTACGGAGTTTAACTGTTTTATGTGATCTGATCACCACTCACTCAGTACTGTTACAAAGAAATTCTACTCACTGACTCGACCTCCTGTCTGTCTTCTTCGGGAAAATCTCGTCAACCAGACGATGCCAACGGCGGTTCGACAATTGCAGACACGATCAATCGATCGGACCTTGGCCAAGGATTTACGTCTGGACTTGGCGACCCCCGCCGGACACCTCCGGTGTTGTTGAGATCCCGGACGTAGCCCCCAGTCAATGTTGGGTATTTTCTCCTTCAAACATTCTTAAAACCTTGATAAGACAAACAGAGTCAAGAAACACCAGTGAGACAGAAAGTCAAATTTATCTTGCGCGGAGTGCAGTCAGGCTGTACACCAAGGCTACACTAAAGTCTGGCCTGTGCTCCCGCTCTTTTTATTAGAGAAGCCCTCACCACATCATAAAACTTGTCCTAAGGGTGGGGGGGACGACGCAAGACAAGTTTCTTCCCGTAACATAAACACATACGTCAATAAGTGCAGCTGTAAGGAAAAACAGTTTCTTTCTTTTTAATCTTATTGTCGAAGGTCAGCACATCCCGTTCGTCTGTTGCAGTTATCAGCTGTTCAGCATCTGCCTGGAGTGTCCTGTTCTTCACACTAAGCATCACATCACAACAGTCAAAACAACCTCCAGTTCTTTTACTCCCAGTTCAGCCTGACCCCATCATGCTTCACTCCCAGTCGTTAGCGGCTACAAAAACAAAGTTGTATAATAATAATAAGTACATCCAGCTCTTCATTCCCAGTTCAGATTGACCCCAGCATGCTAAAACAAGGTTGAATAACAAGTACATTCTCAGGGTTACGTTAAGACAGGTGCTAAACAGCACAACAACGTTTTCATGAGAAAGAAGACAAAGGTACAAATGTTTAACAGTGATAACATATATACAAAATCTTTAACAGGTTGTTCTTATTTTCTTCAATTAGTGATGAGTAGTAAGATGTCCTAGCTTTACGGAGGGCTTTTTTATAAAGCAACAGACTCTTTTTCCAGGCTAAGTGAAGATCTTCTAAATTAGTGAGATGCCGTTTCCTCTCCAACTTACGGGTTATCTGCTTTAAGCTGCGAGTTATACCACGGAGTCAGGCACTTCTGATTTAAAGCTCTCTTTTTCAGAGGAGCTACAGCATCCAAAGTTGTCTTCAATGAGGATGTAAAACTATTGACGAGATACTCTATCTCACTTACAGAGTTTAGGTAGCTACTCTGCACTGTGTTGGTATATGGCATTAGAGAACATAAAGAAGGAATCATATCCTTAAACCTAGTTACAGCGCTTTCTGAAAGACTTCTAGTGTAATGAAACTTATTCCCCACTGCTGGGTAGTCCATCAGAGTAAATGTAAATGTTATTAAGAAATGATCAGACAGAAGGGAGTTTTCAGGAAATACTGTTAGTCTTCAATTTCCATACCATAAGTCAGAACAAGATCTAATATATGATTAAAGTGGTGGGTGGACTCATTTACATTTTGAGCAAAGCCAATCTGGTATGCTGGTATGGTCCTGGAGGTCCTGGGCTGGTGTGGTTACACGTGGTCTGCGGTTTTGAGGCTGGTTGGATGTACTGCCAAATTCTCTGAAATGCCTTTGGAGACGGCTTATGGTAGAGAAATGAACATTCAATACACGAGCAACAGCTCTGGTTGACATTCCTGCTGTCAACATGCCAATTGCACGCTCCCTCAAATCTTGCGACATCTGTGGCATTGTGCTGTGTGATAAAACTGCACCTTTCAGAGTGGCCTTTTATTGTGGGCAGTCTAAGGCACACCTGTGCACTAATCATGGTGTCTAATCAGCATCTTGATATGGCACACCTGTGAGGTGGGATGGATTATCTCAGCAAAGGAGAAGTGCTCACTATCACAGATTTAGACTGGTTTGTGAACAATATTTGAGGGAAATGGAAGTTTTAGATCTTTGAGTTAATCTCATACAAAATGGAGCAAAACCAAAGTGTTGCGTTTATATTTTTGTTGAGTGTAGGTCGCTGCACCTTGCATTTTGTCCGTCAATTGACTTGGAGGGAGAAGCAGCAGAAGTGCTAGCATTTGCAGCTGCTCCGGTGGTATTACACAGATATCACAAACTTGACATGATGACATGTCAGTGACTTATGGAAACAAATAAGTGTGTGTGTATAATCACACTGTGGAGCTGTACTGTGTATTCTGCGTGCAGTTCTGCACACTGTCACATGTGTACCATACAGTTTAATACAAATTCATTAATTGTGACATGCACAAAATACACGCATACAAGTTTTGAGCCTGATCCAGAAAACCAACATTTCTCAAAATTGCACCCACTGAGTCCAAACTTCACAGATTCTGGAAAACACCATTCTCAAGGGAAAAAACCTTCTCAATCGGTCCTTGTATATAAATGTATGCATGAGTGTATGTGTGTGTGTACACACACATACATATATATATAAATAACAAAAAACATCACTCCTTGGTACTGAGCCATTTCAATGGTCAATATTCAGATAAAGCAACGTTTCAACACAAAAAAAGAAAAATTCCACCACCACATTCCAAAAATCAATAGGTGGACATCAAACTTCAAGGCTCTTCAATACAAAGCAATCATCGAAAACGGAGGTCCTAAGAAAAGAAATGGAACAAGATCTGCTGAAATGAAAGATGTTTGGCTTTGCTGCCATGAGAGTACAGCGTCTGCTTAAAGGATTAAAGCCAAATCAATTGTTTTTGTTCTCCGGCCTTTCAGCCCACCTCTGACATTGCAAGTATCTATTTAAGTGTTTCACAAAGAAACTACAATGCTGCTGTGAAATCCACTTGCCCACTCTCTCTCTCTCTCTCACACACACACACACACACACACACACACACACACACACACACACACCACACACACACACACACACCACACACACACACAACATAAATCAATAATAAATGTATGAAAGCTGCTGCTTTCATGAGAAACATTAAATAACCTTCAGAAATACAGATTTGAAGGCACTTGTGAGGCAACACACTCCAGAATTAATCAAGTCATAAATTAAATTAGTTTTGGGTTTGAGTGTAAATCAAATTTGTAACAAAACTGTACAACATTTTAACAATTCATAATTTATTTTCAGTAGTTTTCGTACCTCAAACAACAACTAAAAACTCTCATACATAAAGTGTGTACGCGCGCGTGTGTTGTACCTCACAGACAGGGCCGGCCCAAGCCTTTATGGGGCCTTAAGCAGAATTTCATTTGGGGGCCCCCTACCATCACCTCAGCACCAGATGCCTCATTATTCCATAGGCTACACTGTTATGTGTGTAATGTACCCACAATCATTAGCATTATTTGTAATTATCTTACATCATACAGGTGTCATTCTTGTTTTTAACCCTTAAAGACTAGCAAACTCATAAATATGTTTTAATTACTTCTACATACAGCGTGATGTATAAGTATGGCTCATTAATTTAACTATTTGAAAGTAACATCAGCAGGCAGGAGACTGCATTTATAGTAAACACGTTAAATAGTTTAATTTCTTTCAGATGTGCAATGGTGTGCAAAATGTTCAATATCCAATACAAAATAGAATCAATGACATTCACATTATCTTACAGAAAAATAAAGTTGTAATCAAAATTAAATACTTAAATAATAAATACAATACTTAAATAATCTCCAAAATGACATAGAAATCCACAACATAACAGCAATGTGTGTGCATAGCAATGCACAAACATTGCACTGGGGGCTATTGCTTTAAGTTTGGCCTGCAAACCATTGAGAGCTGAGCTACTTTTCCCCACCTTTTGCACCAAATAATCTGAGGAGTTGATCTGCCCTGCTGTTTTTCTTCGTTAAGGAAGACTATCAAATGGCTTCGCCAAAATCCGGTCCACAACATTCAAATTGTCTGCAATTATGTGCATCTTGCTACCTAGCTAGCTCACTAGCTGGGACTGAGGCTAGTGTGAAGTTTGTCCGCCTGTGAGTGCTTTGTGACAGTGGAGGAGCTCAGCAGCACCCGCTGCTCGGTAGGGACAGAAACTGCGATAGAAGTCAGAAAGAGTGATAGAAGTCAGTCTCCAAACACAAGCAGTTACAAAAAAACCCCACCAGAAACAGAAGCTCGATTTGTCGCTCGTCATTTTTAACAAAGAAAATGCCACTAAGAGGATTAGGAAAGTCTCCGGTTCAACTCAGAACAGAATGAAAACGCTCCCACGGATGTTTACACCAAAAGATCGCTGATTCGCTCGTTTCGCTGTCAATCAAAAAGGGATTCAGCCTCAGACAGATCATCCAATCATCATGCAGAAGCTGAGCGTCCGGGCCAGCCGAGGCCAGCCCACTGCCCCATAGACCCCCAGACAGACAGCGTCCGATGGGCGGGACAAAGCCCAGCATTTATCCAATGACTCATCTCGTTTCGCTGGATGCTTTGTGTCACTATTAAAGTCTGTGGACGCTCAGCATCCACACTGTTTAAAGCACAGCACAGCTGCGGGTTTGAGTGAGAGGAAAGCCGCGTCGTTACCTGTGATAAGAAGCTGATTCTGAACAAAAGTTGAGCGCGTTGTAGCGCATATTTAGTCAATGACATGTACACACAACAGTATACGAGGTCTATTAGAAAAGTATCCGACCTTATTATTTTTTTCAAAAACCATATGGATTTGATTCATATGTTTTTACGTCAGCCAAGCTTGAACCTTCGGCGCATGCGTGAGTTTTTCCATGCCTGTCGGTTGCGTCATTCGCCTGTGAGCACGCCTTGTGGGAGGAGTGGTCCACCCCTCTCGTCGTTGTTTCATTGCGAGGAAATGGCGGAATGATTTGGGCTTTTTTTCCATCAGAATTTTTTCAGAAACTGTTAGAGACAAGCAGCGGGAAACCATTCGAAAAATTTATCTGGCTTTCGGTGAAAATTTTACGGGCTTCACAGAGAATAAGGACTGTTACTACAGCTTTAAGGATGCCTCACAATGGCGCACAGTGCGCCGCGCTCTGAGCCTCCAAGTCAGGACCGATTCGCTGATCGAGTGAGACAAAGGAACACCTCCGTTTCGGAGTGCCAGGGGACAATTTGGGACATGCCCAGCTCTCAACAATTTCTCTTATACTCACTGGGCTGGTAACCATTGAAAGCCGAGATAGGCATGTCCCAACTTGTCCCCTGGCACTCCGAAATGGAGGTGTTCCTTTGTCTCGCTCGATCAGCGAATCGGTCCTGATGCGCGAAGCCTCCGTGCGGCTTTCCATGACAAAATCTCTTGTTAAAAGTGAAATCTGCCGGAAAATGGCTGATGTCCAGCTCTTGTGATAACCAGAGAAATTGCTCATGACGGTCCCGGCTCCACACAGCCATCCATTTAGAAATGATGTGGTGTTTTCTGCCTCTCGATGGTGGCTCGGAGCGCGGCGCGCCATGCGCTATTGTGGGGCGTCCTTAAAGCTGTAGTAACAGTCCTTATTCTCTGTGAAGCCTGTAAAATTTTCACCGAAAGCCAGATAAATTTTTCGAATGGTTTCCAGCTGCTTGTCTCTAACAGTTTCTGAAAAAATTCTGATTGAAAAAAAGCCCAAATCATTCCGCCATTTCCTCGCAATGAAACAACGACGAGGGGTGGACCACTCCTCCCACAAGGCGTGCTCACAGGCAAATGACGCAACTGACAGGCGTGGAAAAACTCACGCATGCGCACGAAGGTTCAAGCTTGGCTGATGTAAAAACATATGAATCAAATCCATATGGTTTTTGAAAAAAATAATAAGGTCGGATACTTTTCTAATAGAACTCGTATATTTGATCACTTATTTTTTGACATTTTAGGGGAAGCTGAGCTTCCCTTGCAGTCTTAGAGCAATAGCGTCTGACTTTAAGACACCTAAAGCACTTTACACTAAACGAACGGAGCATTTCTCAAATAATGACAACAAAAATTGTAATATTGGACATGCAAACCTACCTTTGTCTTGTTGTTTTTTCTCGTCTTCCAACTTCTTCTTTTTTCTTTTCTCCACTCCAGAGGGATAATTTATTTTCTGAGACATGACTTGCACTCACTTCATTCCTCAAGATTAGGCATCGACCACCTGACCCAAGCGATGCATCTAAATTTGCCCAACGGTGGCAGCAGCCAGCAGGAGGCATCATTTAACCTAGTATTGGTATTTTGTCAAAATGAATTAATTTTTTTCGGGTGTAATACAATTTCGTTTAAATTATTCAATATTATTTTAATTTCATGTAATATTTACTTTTTTATCACAATGTCTCTGTGCTCGTGGGGCCCCCTGGTGGCGTGGAAGCCTAAGCGACTGCGTAGTTGGCGTATGCCTTGGGCCGGCTCTGCTCACAGAACACAATGGTTTGTGCACCCACCTGTGCATTTTGCCACAATTAACCAGTGTGTTAATTGTGGCAAACTAAACACACAGATCACAGATCAGATTTCCACACTAGTTTGGCCGCCACTAGTCCTGCTGCCCAGCGGGTTATTGGCGGAATATGAAGGAAAATGAGAAGTGGAACAGAGCCTGAAATGTGGAAGTTTTCAACTTGAAACGGCGGGACGCTGCCGCCTCGAAGCGTAGATCGCCGTCAGGCGCCGTGGACCGTCCTTAAAGCGACACTACCAGACCAAAATCTCTCATCAGCCGTTAAAATTTTTACTGAAAACCAGCTGAATTATTGAATGGTGTCCCACTCAGTTGTGCCTTACAGTTTTGAAAAAATTTTATCAACAAAGCAACAGTCTCTGAGCCATTCCTAAACAATGAAAAAAATCGACGAGCGGGTGGACGACTCCTCACTCAAAGACTGCCCACAGGCGAATGACGTAACCGACAAGGCGTGAAAAAACTCTTGCATGCCCACGAGGTTCAAGCATGTCTGATGTAATCACACGTGATTCAAATCCATATGTTTTTGAAAAAAATAATAAGGTCGGATACTTTTCTAATAGACCTCGTAACTGTATAAACAAAGGCTCAGATATAATATGTTATAGGTTTATCTAAGGTTTACCCTATTGTTAGGTTATGGTTAGCTAATCTAGGTAGCTAATGTTAATTTATGGTTCATTTTCAGTCTGACAGTCATAACGAATGATGAAAAAACACATGTACATGGCCACAATACATATATATACACACACACACACTAAGAGCTACACACCAGTACACATGTGCACACACACTCACACACACACACACACCTGACTTCTTTGTAAAGATTTTAAAAGGGTCAAGACTTGGCAAAGAAAGCTGTAGAGGAAAAATTAAAGTTAACAAAAGCTTTGGCACTGAGTGAAGAAGAAGCTCAGATGACTTGACTCATGCCTGAAAGTTACTTGGAAAAATTAGGCCCCATAAAAGAAACATTAATTTATCATCCCCACCCCTGTTGCCCAGGTCTGATCCACCAAGGCCCTCGACTTTCACTACCACCAATGGGACAGTGCACCCAACACCAGCGGTTCCCCCTGCGGATGGTGAGCTCACAGGCACACAAACCTCTCCACCACAATGAGGTGATGGTTCCGGAGAGGAAATGGGCTTCCTTAGGAGGGTGGCTGGTGTCTCTCTTAGAGATAGGGGGAGAAGCTCAGTCATCCGTGAGGAGCTCGGAGTAGAGCTGCTGCTCCTTCACGTTGAAAGGAGCCAGCTGAGGTGGATTGGGCATCTGGTAAGGATGCCCCCTGGGTGCCTTCCTAGGGAGGTGTTCCAGGCACGTCCAGCTGGGATGCGTTACCATAGAAGAAGAAGCGAACGAGGAAAAACTCACCTTGCAACCGTTGTACTTAGCTTCCAAGCTACCCCCATTCTGTAGCATACCACATGCATACTCATCACTCATCTTCAACCACTTATCCGGAATGGGGTCACAGGGGCAACAGTTCCAGCAGGGGACCCCAAACTTCCCTTTAATCACCTGACTGGTGGATCCTGAGGCGTTCTCAGGCCAGTATGGAATATAATCTCTCCACCTAGTCCTGGGTCTTCCTTGGGGTCTCATGAAGAGTATTTTTGAGAATTGCTGAGACCTGAGAACGATCTGCTCTGTGTAAGCCTGATCCTGTCAGATCTCAGAAGCTAAGCAGTGCGGTACTTGGTTAGTACTTGGATGGGAGACCTCTTTGGAACACCAGTGGCTGTGTGTGTTTCTCCAGGTAAAACTGGAGTTGCGTCAGGAAGGGCATCCGGCGTAAACCTTGTGCCAATTACCAATGCGGATCTGGCTGTATCCGCTGTGGCGACCCCAAAACACAAAACGGGAGCAGCCGAATGGAGAACAACATTCACTTTTTAAACACACTGCTATTATTTTAAACACAACTGTACAAGCTTCTGAATGACAACAACACAAGTGTCTCAGGCTGCTTTTTTGTTCAATGACAGGTGTTGCACCGGTAAGCATGCTGCAATCAAGGAGGCCGCAGTCACACAAACAATTCATGAAATAACGACATTGTAAGAGTTGGCATCACTTACCACTATGTCAGCAATCTAGTGGGAAGCCAAACTAAAGAACAACAAAAAACAAATTAGGGCCCAAGTGATGACGAAGTCGTTCTACGAGGATCCTATTGTAATTGCGCTGTTTTATTTTTCTTCACACTTTTAAAGCCCCAATTTCGGCCCTTTCCCATGCTCAAAAACTCACCAAACTTTGCACAGTCGTTTTGCCGGATCCGAAATTCGATATTTTGGGGGTCACGAACATGCTCACATCGAAATGGCGCCCCCTGCAAATTTTCAAAAGACCCTTACCATTATTATTTTTTTTTTTTTTTGCCATAGCCTCACGAAATTCGGTGCACCTATTTACCATGCTGAGACGCACAAAAAAGTTCTTAAAGTCGTGGTGAAATGTCGCCAGGAGTCGGCCATTATGATTATATTTTCGATTTTGAGGTTATCTTTTGGCCTATTCCACTACTTACGTTGAACAAACCTGTCCTAGGATTTCATCAATCGTCTTCACATTTTGTACATATCATACTGACTCCATGCTGATCAAAAGCTATCAAAACAATTCTTGTAAGTCAAAAGGCGTGGTGCTACAGTTCATCAAACTTTGCGAGCGTTGAGGAGCATGCCGTTTCACTTCGAACAGCTGTCACGCCCATCATACTCATCATAGATCCTTCAAACTTGCTGGACACGATGAGGGCTCTGCCCTGAATATCCGCATATATTAACTTCCTACCTCTGCCATAGCGCCCTCCCCCGGTGGTAACAGGAAATATCCTATTCATACTTTAACAGGTAGTGGATGTCACATAATTAACCCCATCAACTTCATTCCCTTTCTAAAACATGCAGAACAAGTTGGTGAACATACATGATGATCGACGTGAAGCTATGAGTAACGGTGTCCGTGTGGCGACGTGCCAAATATCGATCCTTCGCCATAAAATTACGTTCTTCCTTTTGATGGCTTTAATTTTGTCATATCATCATCACCGGTCAAGAATGACAACCTCTTACATGGGATATGGGTGTTTCCCATGGGCAGGGCAAAATTCCTCTATAGCGCGCCCTTGCAACTTTCAAAACACCCCTCCCCATAGGGGTTTTTGGAGTAGGGAGATGAAATTGGTACACGTGTGACTTGCATAGTTGTACAAAAGTCTATTGAACCATTGGTCTACTCTAAACAGGAAACTGGCCATTTTGAATTTTCATCTAATTTTGGCGTGATTTCCACACGCTGTATTTGAACAAACTCCTCCTAAGGATTTTGTCCAATGCACTTCAAATTTCCTACAGATCATCCAGAGACTATTCTGATCAAAAGCTATCAAAAGTGTTTTTTCTATGCCAAAGGGTGTGGCTGCTATGGCACCGTCATTTTCCACCCTTCACCACAGAACATCAAGTCATGATAACTCCTTCATGCTTTGTCTGATTGACTTGAAACTTCACGTGTGATGAGGGTCAGCCCGAACATACCTGCCCCCTCTGTTTGTGCTCTGAGCTCCCCCTAGTGGATGAACCATCAACTTGTCATAACTCCTTCATGCATAGTCCTGATTTGCTTGAAACTTGAACTGTGTGATGAGTGTCTGCCCTTGTACGCACCTGCCCACATCGGGGAGGCGGTGGCGTGGACACGAGGGGCCCATCCATGACTGCTTGCAGTCCTAGTTATTCCTGCTTTTGCTTACTGAGTAGCACGCTAACATTGGATGCCGGCAATGAGATACTCAAAGATGAAAAACAATTAAAACCAGGACATTTTAATCACTTTCCAAAACAAACAAACAAACAAACAAACAAACAAACCAAAAAAAAAAACAGGACAGCCAGGAAAGGACGTGAAAACAGGACATGTACTGGGAAAACAGGACGTTTGGTCACCCTATGCTTGTGATATCCGGCATTAATCTGGCATTAACAGATGCTTTAAAAATGTCACCGTGGAGCCTGGTGGGTCATCACCGCAATGGTTGAGGAGGCCAGTTCCCAGGACCTTCTTGTCATCGCTTATCTAATCTGTGGAGTAGTCTGGGTTCCTGCTGAGAAAATGGACCTTAATGTTTGGCTGTGAACTAAGATCATAGATCATTTACGATGAATGTTATATTTTAGTACTAGTACATTTTCAAAATCTGGTGGTATACATGTGGTAAAAATCATACCACTGCTTTTTATTGAGAGACCAGTGACAAAGGTTACATATCCTGATGATTGGCCTGATAACATGCACACAGTTGACACAAACAGATTTGAATGGCTACAAAAGGTAACTGTCCTCACCTGTGATCTGTTTTCTTGTAATAAGTGTGTGTGTGTGTGTGTGTGTGTGTGTGTGTGTGTGTGTGTGTGTGTGTGTGGTGTGTGTGTGTGTGTGTGTGTGTGTGTGTGTGTGTGTGCGCTTATAAAAGGTCAGTGTGTTTCTGAAATCCTGACAGACCCTTGCATCTTTCATCCAGTGCTGCACTGACGTTTGTGGTTTCTGAGTCATAGGGAATGCAAAAGAATTGTCAAAGAAAAGGTAATTGAACTGTATAAAACAGGAAAGAGATATAAAAAATATCCAAGACACTCAGAATACCAATCAGCAGTGTTCAAACTCTAATTAAGAAGTGGAAAATGAGGGACGCTGTTGCAACCAAACCAAGGCCAGGTAGACCAACAAAAAATTCAGTAAACTGCCAGGAAAATTGTTCAGGATGCAAAGACAAATCCACAAATAACTTCAGTTCAAGTACAGAACTCTTTGAAGTGGTGTGGCTGTTTCAAGGTGCACAATAAGTAGGTACTTGAAGAAAATGGGCTGCATGGTTGAGTCACCAGAAGAAAGCCATGACTACGCAAATGCCACAATATCCCGCTTAACAATATGCTGAACAGCACAGAGAACAAAGTCATTTGGAGTAAATGAGTCAACACCCCCGAGTCACACTAACTGTCAGAATGCTCGTAGCACGGGCCGTGGCGGAGGATTAGCAGCAATCTTCCATTCCAGCTTATTAATTAATCAAAAACCTAGACAGAGCTTTAATTCATTTGAAAGCTTGTCTCTTAGTCTTGTCCATCCAAATTGGAAGTCCCAAAAAACAGTTTTATTTGTTATTATCTATCGTCCACCTGGTCGTTACTGTGAGTTTCTCTGTGAATTTTCAGACCTTTTGTCTGACTTAGTGCTTAGCTCAGATAAGATAATTATAGTGGGCGATTTTAATATCCACACAGATGCTGAGAATGACAGCCTCAACACTGCATTTAATCTATTATTAGACTCTATCGGCTTTGCTCAAAAAGTAAATGAGTCCACCCACCACTTTAATCATATCTTAGATCTTGTTCTGACTTATGGTATGGAAATAGAAGACTTAACAGTATTCCCTGAAAACTCCCTTCTGTCTGATCATTTTTTAATAACATTTACATTTACCCTGATGGACTACCCAGCAGTGGGGAATAAGTTTCATTACACTAGAAGTCTTTCAGAAAGCGCTGTAACTAGGTTTAAGGATATGATTCCTTTGTTATGTTCTCTAATGTCATATACCAACACAGAGCAGAGTAGCTACCTAAACTCTGTAAGGGAGATAGAGTATCTCGTCAATAGTTTTACATCCTCTTTGAAGACAACTTTGGATGCTGTAGCTCCTCTGAAAAAGAGAGCTTTAAATCAGAAGTGTCTGACTCCGTGGTATAACTCACAAACTCATAGCTTAAAGCAGATAACCCGTAAGTTGGAGAGGAAATGGCGTCTCACTAATTTAGAAGATCTTCACTTAGCCTGGAAAAAGAGTTTGTTGCTCTATAAAAAGCCCTCCGTAAAGCTAGGACATCTTTCTACTCATCACTAATTGAAGAAAATAAGAATAACCTCAGGTTTCTTTTCAGCACTGTAGCTAAGCTGACAAAGAGTCAGAGCTCTATTGAGCTGAGTATTCCATTAACTTTAACTAGTAATGACTTCATGACTTTCTTTGCTAACAAAATTTTGACTATTAGAGAAAAAATTACTCATAACCATCCCAAAGATGTATCGTTATCTTTGGCTGCTTTCAGTGATGCCGGTATTTGGTTAGACTCTTTCTCTCCGGTTGTTCTGTCTGAGTTATTTTCATTGGTTGCTTCGTCCAAACCATCGGCATGTTTATTGGACCCCATTCCTGCCAGGCTGCTCAAGGAAGTCCTACCATTATTTAATGCTTCAATCTTAAATATGATCAATCTATCTTTGTTAGTTGGTTATGTACCACAGGCCTTTAAGGTGGCAGTAATTAAACCATTACTTAAAAAGCCATCACTTGACCCAGCTATCTTAGCTAATTATAGGCCAATTTCCAACCTTCCTTTTCTCTCAAAGATTCTTGAGAGGGTAGTTGTAAAACAGCTAACTGATCACCTGCAGAGGAATGGTCTATTTGAAGAGTTTCAGTCAGGTTTTAGAATTCATCATAGTACAGAAACAGCATTAGTGAAGGTTACAAATGATCTTCTTATGGCTTCGGACAGTGGACTTATCTCTGTGCTTGTGCTGTTGGACCTCAGTGCTGCTTTTGATACTGTTGACCATAAAATTTTATTACAGAGATTAGAGCATGTCATAGGTATTAAAGGCACTGCGCTGCGGTGGTTTGAATCATATTTGTCTAATAGATTACAGTTTGTTCATGTAAATGGGGAATCTTCTTCACGGACTAAAGTTAATTATGGAGTTCCACAAGGTTCTGTGCTAGGACCAATTTTATTCACTTTATACATGCTTCCCTTAGGCAGTATTATTAGACGGTATTGCTTAAATTTTCATTGTTACGCAGATGATACCCAGCTTTATCTATCCATGAAGCCAGAGGATACACACCAATTAGCTAAACTGCAGGATTGTCTTACAGACATAAAGACATGGATGACCTCTAATTTCCTGCTTTTAAACTCAGATAAAACTGAAGTTATTGTACTTGGCCCCACAAATCTTAGAAGCATGGTGTCTAACCAGATCGTTACTCTGGATGGCATTTCCCTGATCTCTAGTAATACTGTGAGAATCTTGGAGTCATTTTTGATCAGGATATGTCATTCAAAGTGCATATTAACAAATATGTAGGACTGCCTTTTTGCATTTACGCAATATCTCTAAAATCAGAAAGGTCTTGTCTCAGAGTGATGCTGAAAAACTAATTCATGCATTTATTTCCTCTAGGCTGGACTATTGTAATTCATTATTATCAGGTTGTCCTAAAAGTTCCCTAAAAAGCCTTCAGTTGGTTCAGAATGCTGCAGCTAGAGTACTGACGGGGACTAGAAGGAGAGAGCATATCTCACCCATATTGGCCTCTCTTCATTGGCTTCCTGTTAATTCTAGAATAGAATTTAAAATTCTTCTTCTTACTTATAAGGTTTTGAATAATCAGGTCCCATCTTATCTTAGGGACCTCGTAGTACCATATCACCCCAATAGAGTGCTTCGCTCTCAGACCGCAGGCTTACTTGTAGTTCCTAGGGTTTGTAAGAGTAGAATGGGAGGCAGAGCCTTCAGCTTTCAGGCTCCTCTCCTGTGGAACCAGCTCCCAATTCAGATCAGGGAGACAGACACCCTCTCTACTTTTAAGATTAGGCTTAAAACTTTCCTTTTTGCTAAAGCTTATAGTTAGGGCTGGATCAGGTGACCCTGAACCATCCCTTAGTTATGCTGCTATAGACGTAGACTGCTGGGGGGTTCCCATGATGCACTGTTTCTTTCTCTTTTTGCTCTGTATGCACCACTCTGCATTTAATCATTAGTGATTGATCTCTGCTCCCCTCCACAGCATGTCTTTTTCCTGATTCTCTCCCTCAGCCCCAACCAGTCCCAGCAGAAGACTGCCCCTCCCTGAGCCTGGTTCTGCTGGAGGTTTCTTCCTGTTAAAAGGGAGTTTTTCCTTCCCACTGTAGCCAAGTGCTTGCTCACAGGGGGTCGTTTTGACCGTTGGGGTTTTACATAATTATTGTATGGCCTTGCCTTACAATATAAAGCGCCTTGGGGCAACTGTTTGTTGTGATTTGGCGCTATATAAAAAATTGATTGATTGATTGAACTGTAGTTGCACCAGATTGCACCAGTTTACATGTAATATATAAAATATTTCTGTGTGCTGCAGCCCTGACGTCATGAAAACAAAATGTCAGGGTTTTTTTTTCAAGGGCCACTCACATCACTGTTATACTTAGCTTTCTTTGGCTATTTCCAATAAAATGTCAGTGGTTGGTCACTTTGGTTTCTATATAAAAACAACCAGCGGTCACTGAAGCCTTTTCCCCAAAGTACAAATTTGCAGTTAAAACTGATTTCAGAAAGTATTTTTATGTACAGCTGGATTATGCAGAATTGTCTCATCAGAGCTTAAAGCATTTGTCGTGATAGAGTTATGTTTGTCCAGTTTGCCCGTCGTTCACACAGACGTCAGTCAGCTGCTGTTATTTGTGTTACGGCAAAACTCTCCGAGGCCTCATAAAGCATTTGGTCTTTTTTTTCTGAGCCCACTAGATGGAGGTCTCTTTTCACAAATGGACCCATTTCAATTTCAATTTATTGAATTTTATAACATCCATAACTGTTCTTGTTTTGTTTATTTAGTCCTCTGGATGGTGGTATATTCACCACCCCCCAAAAAGTAATAATAATTAAAAAAAAACAGTTTTAATTGGTCTCCCTTGGCTCAGAGGCGGGCTTCACTGTGGCCAGGCCTCCAGTCTGCTGTCACACATCCACACTCTCACTTATGGTCAATTTAAAGTTTCCAGTTCACCAAACCTGTGTGTTGTAGGAAGTGGGAGGAAGCCGAAGCACCCAGAGGGAACCCACGCAAACACGGGGTGAACTCCACACAGAAAGGACCCAGGAGGGAAGCGATCCCATGACCTTCATGCTGTGCTAATCACTAAAGTCACCATGATGTCCAGAATGGAATCCATGTAAAGAAAATTAGCACCGACACAGAACGTTACGTTGATGGTATGAAATGTTTGCACACTGACTTCAGGTCTTCTGCTTCCTGCCAGATATGAACCTCGTTTTCTCAAGTCAGCTTCACGATGGATACGTTACTTTGTGTCAGTGCACACCCCACTGTCCAACAGAATAAGATGTTCATAGCCAGAAACACTTTTCATTAAATGATGCTTTTGAACCCTCTTTAGGGTTTTATCATTCTGCCTTGCTTTGTTTCCAGCAGAAGTGGTTATTTTAAGCAGCGAACCATCAACCAGTAAGAAATGGAGCCTGATATTAATCTCAGGTGGAACATTTATGAAGGCTGAGACAGAAGAACAGTGTGTGTGTTTGTGTGTGTGTTAGAGAGAGAATGCTATCTGAAAGGAAATAAAATGCTAAAATTAGTGAAATGTTGGCTTACACATAGGGTTTTGTTCTGTTCCCTGCTTGGAGGACTTGCTGTAATTTCACTGCTCCCTCAGCCCACACACACACACACACACACACACACACACACACACTGCAGTTTAACTGCCCAACATGGGACACATAAACCACAATTAAAGGCTTTTTTTGACACTTACACCACACCACCAGAATGTAATATACACTTTATAGTGTTAGTTGTACTCAGATGACTTTATTTGGCAGATTTGTTTTAGAAATGCAACTTAATGTAAAAGGACACCTTCATGTTTGGATGGGGACAGTCATGATCACAGCTTTTTAAATCTTTTCATTAAAATGGTTAATTTTGATCATTTTATGGCCCTGTGATAGACTGTCCAGAGTTTGCCCTGCCTTCCACTGCTGGGATCAGTGACGTGTGGTGAGGTTGATGGTTGGTGAGGCACTGACTTCATCACAATCAGATTTACAAACATTTGAAGCCCACAGAGTAGCTTATTCACTGTTTGATTGACAGCAGTTAACGGATTATGCTTAAAATCTCATTTCAGCATTCTTTACACATACAAACTGTAGCACACAAAAAGCACATTTAATAAAAAAGAACTGTTATTATGGTCTTATCTTTACTTATAAATGAAGTCCATGTGCCGCTCCTTCTGAACAAAAGCATCGATGACTTGCTTGTGGAAGTTTTCCTTATCTTCCTTCAGTTTTAAAAGTCTCTCTGTCAGTAGAGATCACTGCCAGGGAAGAAAGTCGTCCTTCATCAGTCCTGATCCAGCTGTATGTTTGGAGCCTTTTCTGTCTTTGGTCATGACCCAACTCTCATATCCATACGTGAGAGTAGGAATGGAGGCGAATTTCATAAATTGCAACCAGTAAAGTTGATTTGTTGAATTTCGTGTTTGACCTTCCTGTGACCTTGAGCTTGATCCTTTTGTATGCTAAAATGTATGTCGATAGGGCTGCTATATGTGAACTTACAAAAGTTTGCAATGATGATTAAAAAAATCCAAATTTTGCAGGTTATATTGTCATGACATCACCAAATGACATAACCTAAAGCCTTTGATATATTCTTTTTTTTGGTGTATTAGATGATATCTTTTACTGTTATGTAAAGTTTGACCTAATGTAGGTGACCTTTGACCTCAAGCGAAACCCTGAAGGTCAAGGCAATCACGCATCCCAGGAAATGGCTTGTGGGCAAGGCAAATCACTATGTGCATGCCAAATTTGGAGCCAAGTGGCCTCTATGTGCTTGCGTATGTGGGTGAATGTGTGTGCGTGTGTGTGTGTGGCTTGATCACAGCGAAACTAGGGAGAGCTCACATTTGCTGTTTGGTATGTTTATGTATTTTGGGTGAAGAATGAACACTGCAAAAACTGAAATTTTTTTTGAGCCATTTTAGCTAACCAGTAAACATTGGACGTTGTGCTGCAATGCACCATGGGGGTTCGGAGCTTTGAAGTTTAAAATGTTGTTATTGTGGTTCATGTTAGTTTAACAGCGTTGTTAGTGTTTTTGATTTATTGTGTTTTTGTCAAATTAAAAGCACCTGCTTACAGCATATTGCAGAAAAGACAAAAAGCTAAATGGTAAATGAACTGCATTTATATAGCGCTTTTCCATCTGCATCAGATGCTCAAAGCTCTTTACATAATAATGCCTCACATTCACCCCAGTGTTAGGCTGCTGGCACACAAGGCCCTCACTACACACCGGGAGCAACTATTAAGGACCTTGCCCAAGGGCCCTTCGTGATTTTCCGGTCAAGCTGGGATATGAACCGAGGATCCTCTGGTCTCAAGCTTAACCACTAGACCAGGGGTGGGCAATCGTGCCATGAAGGGCCGAGACACTGGAGGTTTTCCTTACTACCAATTGCTTCAGCAGGTGATTTCATTGACAATCAGGTGTTTATGTTCAGGTCAGAAGCTCATCAGCAACCCACCTGCTGATGTGATTGGTTGCAAGGAAAACCTGCAGTGTCTTGGACCTCGCTGCCCACCCCTGCACTAGACCATCACCTCCCCAAAGCTCTACATGCATGCGTACAATTTTGATCATGCACAAACTGTGGAGAACTGACATTTGCTGTTTGGTACTCATGTATTCTGAGTCAACAATGAATGGCGCCAAAACCGAACGTTGGTAGGATTTTATTTTTAGAGAAGCTACATATATTAGCTATCTGCACTGATCAATGGACATTGATATTTACATTCTGGACTCACACGCCAATCCACCATGGGGCGGTAAATCACCTATATATGAGGTCTGTGAGAAAAGTAACGTACCTTTTTATATTTTTCAAAAACTATATGGATTTGAATCACGTGCGATTACATCAGCCAACCTTGAACCCTCGTGCGCATGCGTGAGTTTTTTCACGCCTGTCGGTTACGTCATTCGCCTGTGGGCAGGCTTTGAGTGAGGAGTGGTCCACCCCTCCCGTCGGAATCCCTTTGTCTGACAACTTCCTGAGACTGGCGCTTAAGCTAACGTTAGCCAATCATTAAACCTTCACAGCAGTGCAGTAAATGTCACATTTTATTTTTATATTATTCTCACTTCGATAAAGCTGCAGAACTAAACTCCACTGGTCAAACTGGGAGTTCGCATATATCTAAAAAGTGGGAGATTTCGGACTGAGTGGGATTGCTCCATCACCCCGGTTGCCTGCCTCGCTCTGCTCAGGGATGATGCCTGAAGACCGGCTTCGCCATGGTTCGATCAATATCCCACCAAGTCATCAGTCCTCCCTCGGTCGGCGTCACTCGAAAAGTAGCTGAAAAAAGTTTCTCCCAGCAGGGTGATGGGAGAATCATTCTACTGCTGTTTTTTAAAGCTTTTTTGTGGTTCAGGCGACGCAAATTCAATATGGCGACCGCTGAACTTTTTTCAGATTCTGGAAACAGCCAGAGTGTGACGTAGCAATCTCCGCCCCCTTGCCGCTTCCGAAGCAAAGCGTTTGACGTCACGCGTCAGACATGGTAAAGCATTGGTAGGCGTTGCCTGAAGCTTATGAAGTGTTCAATGTGAAAGGCCCTTAAGTCTAACTGTTTGTAGACCTAGTTATTTGTACTTTTTTTACTATGTACAAGTGCTAAATGCACAGGTTTTTGTTTTGCAACATGCATTTAGCCAACAGTGAACAATAAACACCAAAGAAGCTCATGTGGTGATTAAATATCTGCATAAAAAAGGCATGACACCTCATTGCCATTGACATTGAGTCGGATGATGACGTCATTAAGGCTGTAGAGTCCTACCTGAAGGACCAAAATGAAGCCTTCTACCATGAAGGCATCGGAATGTTGGAGCACCGCTGGACAAAGTGCACTGAGGTGAAGGGGGACTATGTTGAAAAATAACCAGGAACTAGGAGTATCCTACAACCCTTCTTGGTGAGGCCGAGAACTTTTCGATCTACCCTCATAGCTTTTCACATACACCCCACCACTCTGTAGTTAGACACACACACACACACACACACACACACACACACACACACACACACACACACACACACACACACACACACACACACACACACACACACACACACACAGGGTCTGCAACTCCTGGCACACAGCAATTTCATCTATAGAGCTGCTATGAAAACAGCACTTTTTGATATCCCCTGCTCCATTTTTCTGCCTACTTTATTCTCTGTGTATATACAGTAGTTGAATGTGTATTTTTGTCCTTTGTCTTAAATTATTGTATGAGGTTTTATGCTAGACAAGGTGAAGCTGCAACTTAAATTTTGTTGAATTTTATTCAATGACAATAAAAGGCATCTTAATAACTAGAGAAGTCTTGTGGCATTATGAAATAACTAAATTGAAATAACACAAGAAAAAATATATGCAAATTGTTACATCAGTTTTTCTCAGTGAAACAGCACCTTTTTTAGAGTGCAGCTTCCCTCAGTGTGAGGCCGTGGTTCATTTGTCTTTGAGTTCAGTGTTTAATGTAGGAAACTGTGTGTAATGTTCTGCAACAACTGTGTTGACGATTGCAAGGAAAGTGCAAAGCAGAAAATGTGTTTGACGTATTGTCACATTGTGTTTTAGCTATTGTTCCAAGAGGTTTTGGATTTGTAGTTTTAGTCTAACCATTCACTTTTTGGGTGTAAGCAGTTGGCAAAAACTGTAAAAGTGAATAAGAGTTGAGAGAGGTACTGCATATGAAAACAAAGTGAGTAACTTGTTGAAGAGTTTACACCCCTTTCGCACATGTCATCTCTGTCAAGGAACCATGCTGTCTTATTGGAATTCCCAAAGATAGTGGGGGCTCCTCCATCCTGTTGGTAGATATGGAGCTTGGCTGGATATTGCAGTGGACGTCTGCTCCCTCTGTTGCACAGGATCTGCATCACCTCTCGGAATGCATGGTGCTGTGTCATCACTTTGTTGGATGAGGACTTTGTTGCCTTTATATTCCATGGGTTGTAGTCTTCCATGGTGCAGGATCACCTCTTTTACCTGGAAATGACATATGTGTGCTAGGATGGTGTGTGGCTTGGCTGTCATGGCTGGCTTTGGTTGGAGCACACGGTACACACAGTTGACTTTTAGAAGTTGTGGGAATAGGTCATTTCCAAGCATCTGAGGGATTAGTGTAGAAATGAATTCAGTTGGTTTGCCTTCCTCCTCACCCTCAGGTATCCTGACTATCTTAGTATTGTCCCTCCAGGAGCAGGCTTCCAAGTTGACCAACTTGGCTCGGAGCTGGCTATTGAGCTGTAAGAGATCTGAGTATTGATCTTACAGTTCGCTTGCACAGGTCTCAAGGTAGCTAGTTGCTGTGATGCAATTAGGGACTGAAAGTTGGTTTAGAATGCATCAAACCGTTCGTTGATCGCCGCAGTATTGACACATAATTTCCTTACATACACTCAACAAAAATATAAACGCAACACTTTTGGTTTTGCTCCCATTTTGTATGAGATGAACTCAAAGATCTAAAACTTTTTCCACATACACAATATCACCATTTCCCTCAAATATTGTTCACAAACTAGTCTAAATCTGTGATAGTGAGCGCTTCTCCTTTGCTGAGATAATCCATCCCACCTCACAGGTGTGCCATATCAAGATGCTGATTAGACACCATGATTAGTGCACAGGTGTGCCTTAGACTGTCAAATCAAATCAAATCAATTTTATTTATATAGCGCCAAATCACAACAAACAGTTGCCCCAAGATGCCTTATATTGTAAGGCAAGGCCATACAATAATTACGGAAAAACCCCAACGGTCAAAACGACCCCCTGTGAGCAAGCACTTGGCTACAGTGGGAAGGAAAAACTCCCTTTTAAAAGGAAGAAAACTCCAGCAGAACCAGGCTCAGGGAGGGGCAGTCTTCTGCTGGGACTGGTTGGGGCTGAGGGAGAGAACCAGGAAAAAGACATGCTGTGGAGGGGAGCAGAGATCAATCACTAATGATTAAATGCAGAGTGGTGCATACAGAGCAAAAAGAGAAAGAAACACTCAGTGCATCATGGGAACCCCCCAGCAGTCTAAGTCTATAGCAGCATAACTAAGGGATGGTTCAGTGTCACCTGAAGTGTCACCTGAACGTTTTAAGCCTAATCTTAAAAGTAGAGAGGGTGTCTGTCTCCCTGATCTGAATTGGGAGCTGGTTCCACAGGAGAGGAGCCTGAAAGCTGAAGGCTCTGCCTCCCATTCTACTCTTACAAACCCTAGGAACTACAAGTAAGCCTGCAGTCTGAGAGCGAAGCGCTCTATTGGGGTGATATGGTACTACAACCCCTGGCAAAAATTATGGAATCACCGGCCTCAGAGGATGTTCATTCAGTTGTTTAATTTTGTAGAAAAAAAGCAGATCACAGACATGACACAAAACTAAAGTCATTTCAAATGGCAACTTTCTGGCTTTAAGAAACACTATAAGAAATCAAGAAAAAAAAGATTGTCGCAGTCAGTAACAGTTACTTTTTTAGACCAAGCAGAGGAAAAAAATATGGAATCACTCAATTCTGAGGAAAAAATTATGGAATCACCCTGTAAATTTTCATCCCCCAAATTAACACCTGCATCAAATCAGATCTGCTCATTGACATTGACCCTATGCCATGACATTGACCCTATGTGTCTTTTTGCAAGGAATGTTTTTGCAGTTTTTGCTCTATGGCAAGATGCATTATCATCTTGAAAAATGATTTCATCATCCCCAAACATCCTTTCAATTGTCCAAAATATCAACATAAACTTGTGCATTTATTGATGATGTAATGACAGCCATCTCCCCAGTGCCTTTACCTGACATGCAGCCCCATATCATCAATGACTGTGGAAATTTACATGTTCTCTTCAGGCAGTCATCTTTATAAATCTCATTGGAACGGCACCAAACAAAAGTTCCAGCATCATCACCTTGCCCAATGCAGATTCGAGATTCATCACTGAATATGACATTCATCCAGTCATCCACAGTCCACAATTGCTTTTCCTTAGCCCATTGTAACCTTGTTTTTTTTCTGTTTAGGTGTTAATGATGCCTTTCATTTAGCTTTTCTGTATGTAAATCCCATTTCCTTTAGGCGGTTTCTTACAGTTCGGTCACAGACGTTGACTCCAGTTTCCTCCCATTCCTTCCTCATTTGTTTTGTTGTACATTTTTCGATTTTTGAGACATATTGCTTTAAGTTTTCTGTCTTGACGCTTTGATGTGTTCCTTGGTCTACCAGTATGTTTGCCTTTAACAACCTTCCCATGTTGTTTGTATTTGGTCCAGAGTTTAGACACAGCTGACTGTGAACAACCAACATCTTTTGCAACATTGCGTGATGATTTACTCTCTTTTAAGAGTATGATAATCCTCTCCTTTGTTTCAATTGACATCTCTTGAGTTGGAGCCATGATTCATGTCAGTCCACTTGGTGCAACAGCTCTCCAAGGTGTGTTCACTCCTTTTTAGATGCAGACTAACGAGCAGATCTGATATGATGCAGGTGTTAGTTTTGGGGATTAAAATTTACAGGGTGATTCCATAATTGTTTCCTCAGAATTGAGTGATTCCATATTTTTTTCCTCTGCTTGGTCTAAAAAAGTAACCATTACTGACTGCCACAATCTTTTTTTTCTTGATTTCTTATAGTGTTTCTTAAAGCCAGAAAGTTGCCATTTGAAATGACTTTAGTTTTGTGTCATGTCTTTGATCTGCTTTTTTTCTACAAAATTAAACAACTGAATGAACATCCTCCGAGGCCGGTGATTCCATAATTTTTGCCAGGGGTTGTATGAGGTCCCTAAGATAAGATGGGACCTGATTATTCAAAACCTTATAAGTAAGAAGAAGAATTTTAAATTCTATTCTAGAATTAACAGGAAGCCAATGAAGAGAGGCCAATATGGGTGAAACATGCTCTCTCCTTCTATTCCCTGTCAGTACTCTAGCTGCAGCATTTTGAATTAACTGAAGGCTTTTCAGGGAACTTTTAGGACAACCTGATAATAATGAATTACAGTAGTCCAGCCTAGAAGAAATAAATGCATGAATTAGCTTTTCAGCATCACTCTGAGACAAGACCTTTCTAATTTTAGAGATACTGTGCAAATGCAAAAAAGCAGTCCTACATATTTGTTTAATATGCGCATTGAATGACATATCCTGATCAAAAATGACTCCAAGATTTCTCACAGTATTACTAGAGGTCAGGGTAATGCCATCCAGAGTAAGGATCTTGTTAGACACCATGTTTCTAAGATTTGTGGGGCCAAGTACAATAACTTCAGTTTTATCTGAGTTTAAAAGCAGGAAATTAGAGGTCATCCATGTCTTTATGTCTGTAAGACAATCCTGCAGTTTAGCTAATTGGTGTGTGTCCTCTGGCTTCATGGATAGATAAAGCTGGGCAACATCTGCGTAACAATGAAAATTTAAGCAATGCCGTCTAATAATACTGCCTAAGGGAAACATGTATAAAGTGAATAAAATTGGTCCTAGCACAGAACCTTGTGGAACTCCATAATTAACCTTAGTCTGTGAAGAAGATTCCCCATTTACATGAACAAATTGTAATCTGTTAGATGAATATGATTCAAACCACCGCAGCGCAGTGCCTTTAATTCCTATGGCATGCTCTAATCTCTGTAATAAAATTTTATGGTCAACAGTATCAAAAGCAGCACTGAGGTCTAACAGAACAAGCACAGAGATGAGTCCACTGTCTGAGGCCATAAGAAGATCATTTGTAACCTTCACTAATGCTGTTTCTGTACTATGATGAATTCTAAAACCTGACTGAAACTCTTCAAATAGACCATTCCTCTGCAGATGATCAGTTAGCTGTTTTACAACTACCCTTTCAAGAATTTTTGAGAGAAAAGGAAGGTTGGAGATTGGCCTATAATTAGCTAAGATAGCTGGGTCAAGTGATGGCTTTTTAAGTAATGGTTTAATTACTGCCACCTTAAAAGCCTGTGGTACATAGCCAACTAATAAAGATAGATTGATCATATTTAAGATCGAAGCATTAATTAATGGTAGGGCTTCCTTGAGCAGCCTGGTAGGAATGGGGTCTAATAGACATGTTGATGGTTTGGAGGAAGTAACTAATGAAAATAACTCAGACAGAACAATTGGAGAGAAAGAGTCTAACCAAATACCGGCATCACTGAAAGCAGCCAAAGATAACGATACGTCTTTGGGATGGTTATGAGTAATTTTTTCTCTAATAGTTAAAATTTATTAGCAAAGAAAGTCATGAAGTCATTACTAGTTAAAGTTAAAGGAATACTCGGCTCAATAGAGCTCTGACTCTTTGTCAGCCTGGCTACAGTGCTGAAAAGAAACCTGGGGTTTGTTGGGTATTTTCTCCTCCAAACATTCTTAAAACCTTGATAAGACAAACAGAGTCAAGAAACACCAGTGAGACAGAAAGTCAAATTTATCTCGCGCGGAGTGCAGTCAGGCTGTACACCAAGGCTACACTAAAGTCTGGCCTGTGCTCCCGCTCTTTTTATTAGAGAAGCCCTCACCACATCATAAAACTTGTCCTAAGGGTGGGGGGGACGACGCAAGACAAGTTTCTTCCCGTAACATAAACACATACGTCAATAAGTGCAGCTGTAAGGAAAAACAGTTTCTTTCTTTTTAATCTTATTGTCGAAGGTCAGCACATCCCGTTCGTCTGTTGCAGTTATCAGCTGTTCAGCATCTGCCTGGAGTGTCCTGTTCTTCACACTAAGCATCACATCACAACAGTCAAAACAACCTCCAGTTCTTTTACTCCCAGTTCAGCCTGACCCCATCATGCTTCACTCCCAGTCGTTAGCGGCTACAAAAACAAAGTTGTATAATAATAATAAGTACATCCAGCTCTTCATTCCCAGTTCAGATTGACCCCAGCATGCTAAAACAAGGTTGGATAACACGTACATTCTCAGGGTTACGTTAAGACAGGTGCTAAACAGCACAACAACGTTTTCATGAGAAAGAAGACAAAGGTACAAATGTTTAACAGTGATAACATATATACAAAATCTTTAACATTCCCCTCCTGTTTATCGCCTGTTAAACATATAGTAGGCATCACCCAGCTTAGCACTTCTTTTTGAGATTTTCACTAAGAGGTTCATCATGGTATGTTCTATAGGCTTACACCCCAGAGGTGATGTCACCATTGTCATCATCATCGGTGTCTGGGTCATCATACTTCCATTGGTCTGGGTACAGGTCATGAGAGTCATCTTCCTCCTCGTTGTCGTCTTGCCCCAGGAGTGGATATGATGCTGGTCCCCCTCCTGGTCCTGGACTTATTGCTGTGGTTATCATTCTATTTACAAGGCCTCGGAGACATGGAATACAACAACATCCACACCTGTTGGACTTCAGGTCCATTAAGGTGGTAAGAATTTCTAATGTTTTCTATATCCTGCATAAATCCCTCGATATCGACATGTGGCGATGGTATCATGTCGACTGCTGCTTTGATATCATCAGCATTCCATGTTCGATATACGAGCATGGTTGATCGATGTCCTGCTGTTCCTGCACGAGGATTTGGTACTTCTATCATAGGATAGGCATCTCCCTGGTCACTGTGTTCCACCATGGGAGGGGCTGTAGGCACTTTCGTCTGACTGCGTGTTTGTGGTTTTTCTTGTTTTTCACTTTTTACCTTAGGTTTTACTGCCAAATCATACTGTGGTGGCGGCACATCGTCATCCTCTGGTAGAGGAGGATATAAAGGTGTTGTTGTCACCGACGATCCAGCCGGCGGTGGTTGTTGAGGCTGTTCTGGTTCTCTGTGCTGAATTATCACATCTTCTTCTGCCTTACCTACAGCTTTCTTTTTCCTTGCTTTCTCTAATCGTCGCTTCTCTGCTCCCTTCCGTCTGTTCTCTGTTTCCTCCTCCCAAAATGCCACTAAATCGGCCCCTACTTTCTGCATCTTTTTCTCATCACCTTTATGTTCCTGTTCTAACTCCTTCTTTAGTTTCTGTATACTGACCAGGTTCAGTCGTCCGTCAAAGTCATGTTTATTTATCCAGGTCTCCAATTTCTTTGTTGCTTTTGGATTTTTTGCTTCCATAAATTTCCAGTCGTCAGTTGATAAATTTTCCTTATTTTTAGACGTCTTACCCCCCATTTTTATTTTCCCTTGTTATAATTTGGACTTCAGACGGGGGCACACCTAGGGTGTTCTAAATCTGAAGTTTTCACTTTCTTTGGACGTGACAATTAATTTGCCGTCGTGTGGTTGATTCCTTTCACCTCCCCGTAGGAAGCGGAATCACTTGCCTTCGCTTCCACACACACGGTTGTCACTAACGTTGTCCAAAGTATTACACTTTCACACAGTTATTCTATTTACACTTACACAAAACACTTATTTACACATAGAAACACTTTTAATAACCGTACGCGTATTCTTAGGCCAGGGGAGCTCGCCCTCCCGTGGAATTTAACTAATGTTCTGCATTAGGGGACTCCACCGTCCCTGCGAGATTTAACTGCCTTTTTACAGTGCACGTATTTCTACCCGGGATTTCCTTTACGTATTAAAACAGAGGAGTCCGTACCCTCCTTCCGGAATTTAACTACGTGCGTCCCTCGCAACCGTAGAGGAGTCCACCCTCCTCGCGGATTTTAACTGCTTTACATTAACAGACGATTCCACGCCATCGCTTACGGAGTTTAACTGTTTTATGTGATCTGATCACCACTCACTCAGTACTGTTACAAAGAAATTCTACTCACTGACTCGACCTCCTGTCTGTCTTCTTCGGGAAAATCTCGTCAACCAGACGATGCCAACGGCGGTCGACAATTGCAGACACGATCAATCGATCGGACCTTGGCCAAGGATTTACGTCTGGACTTGGCGACCCCCGCCGGACACCTCCGGTGTTGTTGAGATCCCGGACGTAGCCCCCAGTCAATGTTGGGTATTTTCTCCTTCAAACATTCTTAAAACCTTGATAAGACAAACAGAGTCAAGAAACACCAGTGAGACAGAAAGTCAAATTTATCTTGCGCGGAGTGCAGTCAGGCTGTACACCAAGGCTACACTAAAGTCTGGCCTGTGCTCCCGCTCTTTTTATTAGAGAAGCCCTCACCACATCATAAAACTTGTCCTAAGGGTGGGGGGGACGACGCAAGACAAGTTTCTTCCCGTAACATAAACACATACGTCAATAAGTGCAGCTGTAAGGAAAAACAGTTTCTTTCTTTTTAATCTTATTGTCGAAGGTCAGCACATCCCGTTCGTCTGTTGCAGTTATCAGCTGTTCAGCATCTGCCTGGAGTGTCCTGTTCTTCACACTAAGCATCACATCACAACAGTCAAAACAACCTCCAGTTCTTTTACTCCCAGTTCAGCCTGACCCCATCATGCTTCACTCCCAGTCGTTAGCGGCTACAAAAACAAAGTTGTATAATAATAATAAGTACATCCAGCTCTTCATTCCCAGTTCAGATTGACCCCAGCATGCTAAAACAAGGTTGAATAACAAGTACATTCTCAGGGTTACGTTAAGACAGGTGCTAAACAGCACAACAACGTTTTCATGAGAAAGAAGACAAAGGTACAAATGTTTAACAGTGATAACATATATACAAAATCTTTAACAGGTTGTTCTTATTTTCTTCAATTAGTGATGAGTAGTAAGATGTCCTAGCTTTACGGAGGGCTTTTTTATAAAGCAACAGACTCTTTTTCCAGGCTAAGTGAAGATCTTCTAAATTAGTGAGATGCCGTTTCCTCTCCAACTTACGGGTTATCTGCTTTAAGCTGCGAGTTATACCACGGAGTCAGGCACTTCTGATTTAAAGCTCTCTTTTTCAGAGGAGCTACAGCATCCAAAGTTGTCTTCAATGAGGATGTAAAACTATTGACGAGATACTCTATCTCACTTACAGAGTTTAGGTAGCTACTCTGCACTGTGTTGGTATATGGCATTAGAGAACATAAAGAAGGAATCATATCCTTAAACCTAGTTACAGCGCTTTCTGAAAGACTTCTAGTGTAATGAAACTTATTCCCCACTGCTGGGTAGTCCATCAGAGTAAATGTAAATGTTATTAAGAAATGATCAGACAGAAGGGAGTTTTCAGGAAATACTGTTAAGTCTTCAATTTCCATACCATAAGTCAGAACAAGATCTAATATATGATTAAAGTGGTGGGTGGACTCATTTACATTTTGAGCAAAGCCAATCTGGTATGCTGGTATGGTCCTGGAGGTCCTGGGCTGGTGTGGTTACACGTGGTCTGCGGTTTTGAGGCTGGTTGGATGTACTGCCAAATTCTCTGAAATGCCTTTGGAGACGGCTTATGGTAGAGAAATGAACATTCAATACACGAGCAACAGCTCTGGTTGACATTCCTGCTGTCAACATGCCAATTGCACGCTCCCTCAAATCTTGCGACATCTGTGGCATTGTGCTGTGTGATAAAACTGCACCTTTCAGAGTGGCCTTTTATTGTGGGCAGTCTAAGGCACACCTGTGCACTAATCATGGTGTCTAATCAGCATCTTGATATGGCACACCTGTGAGGTGGGATGGATTATCTCAGCAAAGGAGAAGTGCTCACTATCACAGATTTAGACTGGTTTGTGAACAATATTTGAGGGAAATGGAAGTTTTAGATCTTTGAGTTAATCTCATACAAAATGGGAGCAAAACCAAAAGTGTTGCGTTTATATTTTTGTTGAGTGTAGGTCGCTGCACCTTGCATTTTGTCCGTCAATTGACTTGGAGGGAGAAGCAGCAGAAGTGCTAGCATTTGCAGCTGCTCCGGTGGTATTACACAGATATCACAAACTTGACATGATGACATGTCAGTGACTTATGGAAACAAATAAGTGTGTGTGTATAATCACACTGTGGAGCTGTACTGTGTATTCTGCGTGCAGTTCTGCACACTGTCACATGTGTACCATACAGTTTAATACAAATTCATTAATTGTGACATGCACAAAATACACGCATACAAGTTTTGAGCCTGATCCAGAAAACCAACATTTCTCAAAATTGCACCCACTGAGTCCAAACTTCACAGATTCTGGAAAACACCATTCTCAAGGGAAAAAACCTTCTCAATCGGTCCTTGTATATAAATGTATGCATGAGTGTATGTGTGTGTGTACACACACATACATATATATATAAATAACAAAAAACATCACTCCTTGGTACTGAGCCATTTCAATGGTCAATATTCAGATAAAGCAACGTTTCAACACAAAAAAAGAAAAATTCCACCACCACATTCCAAAAATCAATAGGTGGACATCAAACTTCAAGGCTCTTCAATACAAAGCAATCATCGAAAACGGAGGTCCTAAGAAAAGAAATGGAACAAGATCTGCTGAAATGAAAGATGTTTGGCTTTGCTGCCATGAGAGTACAGCGTCTGCTTAAAGGATTAAAGCCAAATCAATTGTTTTTGTTCTCCGGCCTTTCAGCCCACCTCTGACATTGCAAGTATCTATTTAAGTGTTTCACAAAGAAACTACAATGCTGCTGTGAAAATCCACTTGCCCACTCTCTCTCTCTCTCTCTCACACACACACACACACACACACACACACACACACACACACACACACACACACACACACACACACACACACACACACACACACACATAAATCAATAATAAATGTATGAAAGCTGCTGCTTTCATGAGAAACATTAAAATAACCTTCAGAAATACAGATTTGAAGGCACTTGTGAGGCAACACACTCCAGAATTAAATCAAGTCATAAATTAAATTAGTTTTTGGGTTTTGAGTGTAAATCAAATTTGTAACAAAACTGTACAACATTTTAACAATTCATAATTTATTTTCAGTAGTTTTCGTACCTCAAACAACAACTAAAAACTCTCATACATAAAGTGTGTACGCGCGCGTGTGTTGTACCTCACAGACAGGGCCGGCCCAAGCCTTTATGGGGCCTTAAGCAGAATTTCATTTGGGGGCCCCCTACCATCACCTCAGCACCAGATGCCTCATTATTCCATAGGCTACACTGTTATGTGTGTAATGTACCCACAATCATTAGCATTATTTGTAATTATCTTACATCATACAGGTGTCATTCTTGTTTTTAACCTTAAAGACTAGCAAACTCATAAATATGTTTTAATTAACTTCTACATACAGCGTGATGTATAAGTATGGCTCATTAATTTAACTATTTGAAAGTAACATCAGCAGGCAGGAGACTGCATTTATAGTAAACACGTTAAATAGTTTAATTTCTTTCAGATGTGCAATGGTGTGCAAAATGTTCAATATCCAAATACAAAATAGAATCAAATGACATTCACATTATCTTACAGAAAAATAAAGTTGTAATCAAAATTAAATACTTAAATAATAAATACAATACTTAAATAATCTCCAAAATGAACATAGAAATCCACAACATAACAGCAATGTGTGTGCATAGCAATGCACAAACATTGCACTGGGGGCTATTGCTTTAAGTTTGGCCTGCAAACCATTGAGAGCTGAGCTACTTTTCCCCACCTTTTGCACCAAATTAATCTGAGGAGTTGATCTGCCCTGCTGTTTTTCTTCGTTAAGGAAGACTATCAAATGGCTTCGCCAAAATCCGGTCCACAACATTCAAATTGTCTGCAATTATGTGCATCTTGCTACCTAGCTAGCTCACTAGCTGGGACTGAGGCTAGTGTGAAGTTTGTCCGCCTGTGAGTGCTTTGTGACAGTGGAGGAGCTCAGCAGCACCCGCTGCTCGGTAGGGACAGAAACTGCGATAGAAGTCAGAAAGAGTGATAGAAGTCAGTCTCCAAACACAAGCAGCTACAAAAAAACCCCACCAGAAACAGAAGCTCGATTTGTCGCTCGTCATTTTTAACAAAGAAAATGCCACTAAGAGGATTAGGAAAGTCTCCGGTTCAACTCAGAACAGAATGAAAACGCTCCCACGGATGTTTACACCAAAAGATCGCTGATTCGCTCGTTTCGCTGTCAATCAAAAAGGGATTCAGCCTCAGACAGATCATCCAATCATCATGCAGAAGCTGAGCGTCCGGGCCAGCCGAGGCCAGCCCACTGCCCCATAGACCCCCAGACAGACACGCTGAGCGTCCGATGGGCGGGACAAAGCCCAGCATTTATCCAATGACTCATCTCGTTTCGCTGGATGCTTTGTGTCACTATTAAAGTCTGTGGACGCTCAGCATCCACACTGTTTAAAGCACAGCACAGCTGCGGGTTTGAGTGAGAGGAAAGCCGCGTCGTTACCTGTGATAAGAAGCTGATTCTGAACAAAAGTTGAGCGCGTTGTAGCGCATATTTAGTCAATGACATGTACACACAACAGTATACGAGGTCTATTAGAAAAGTATCCGACCTTATTATTTTTTTCAAAAACCATATGGATTTGATTCATATGTTTTTACGTCAGCCAAGCTTGAACCTTCGTGCGCATGCGTGAGTTTTTCCATGCCTGTCGGTTGCGTCATTCGCCTGTGAGCACGCCTTGTGGGAGGAGTGGTCCACCCCTCTCGTCGTTGTTTCATTGCGAGGAAATGGCGGAATGATTTGGGCTTTTTTTCCATCAGAATTTTTTCAGAAACTGTTAGAGACAAGCAGCGGGAAACCATTCGAAAAATTTATCTGGCTTTCGGTGAAAATTTTACGGGCTTCACAGAGAATAAGGACTGTTACTACAGCTTTAAGGATGCCTCACAATGGCGCACAGTGCGCCGCGCTCTGAGCCTCCAAGTCAGGACCGATTCGCTGATCGAGCGAGACAAAGGAACACCTCCGTTTCGGAGTGCCAGGGGACAATTTGGGACATGCCCAGCTCTCAACAATTTCTCTTATACTCACTGGGCTGGTAACCATTGAAAGCCGAGATAGGCATGTCCCAACTTGTCCCCTGGCACTCCGAAATGGAGGTGTTCCTTTGTCTCGCTCGATCAGCGAATCGGTCCTGATGCGCGAAGCCTCCGTGCGGCTTTCCATGACAAAATCTCTTGTTAAAAGTGAAATCTGCCGGAAAATGGCTGATGTCCAGCTCTTGTGATAACCAGAGAAATTGCTCATGACGGTCCCGGCTCCACACAGCCATCCATTTAGAAATGATGTGGTGTTTTCTGCCTCTCGATGGTGGCTCGGAGCGCGGCGCGCCATGCGCTATTGTGGGGCGTCCTTAAAGCTGTAGTAACAGTCCTTATTCTCTGTGAAGCCTGTAAAATTTTCACCGAAAGCCAGATAAATTTTTCGAATGGTTTCCAGCTGCTTGTCTCTAACAGTTTCTGAAAAAATTCTGATTGAAAAAAAGCCCAAATCATTCCGCCATTTCCTCGCAATGAAACAACGACGAGGGGTGGACCACTCCTCCCACAAGGCGTGCTCACAGGCAAATGACGCAACTGACAGGCGTGGAAAAACTCACGCATGCGCACGAAGGTTCAAGCTTGGCTGACGTAAAAACATATGAATCAAATCCATATGGTTTTTGAAAAAAATAATAAGGTCGGATACTTTTCTAATAGAACTCGTATATTTGATCACTTATTTTTTGACATTTTAGGGGAAGCTGAGCTTCCCTTGCAGTCTTAGAGCAATAGCGTCTGACTTTAAGACACCTAAAGCACTTTACACTAAACGAACGGAGCATTTCTCAAATAATGACAACAAAAATTGTAATATTGGACATGCAAACCTACCTTTATCTTGTTGTTTTTTCTCGTCTTCCAACTTCTTCTTTTTTCTTTTCTCCACTCCAGAGGGATAATTTATTTTCTGAGACATGACTTGCACTCACTTCATTCCTCAAGATTAGGCATCGACCACCTGACCCAAGCGATGCATCTAAATTTGCCCAACGGTGGCAGCAGCCAGCAGGAGGCATCATTTAACCTAGTATTGGTATTTTGTCAAAATGAATTTATTTTTTTCGGGTGTAATACAATTTCGTTTAAATTATTCAATATTATTTTAATTTCATGTATATATTTACTTTTTTATCACAATGTCTCTGTGCTCGTGGGGCCCCCTGGTGGCGTGGAAGCCCTAAGCGACTGCGTAGTTGGCGTATGCCTTGGGCCGGCTCTGCTCACAGAACACAATGGTTTGTGCACCCACCTGTGCATTTTGCCACAATTAACCAGTGTGTTAATTGTGGCAAACTAAACACACAGATCACAGATCAGATTTCCACACTAGTTTGGCCGCCACTAGTCCTGCTGCCCAGCGGGTTATTGGCGGAATATGAGAAGGAAAATGAGAAGTGGAAGCTGCACCAGGAGGAAACATAAGAGGAGAAAGGTTGGTTAGAGTGAAGGTGTTTGATGAATATTAAATAGTATGGGCATAAAGGCATACAGAGTGTGGCAGAGAGACGGACGAGTGCAGGTGGGGTGGACGAACAGGGCAGGAGTGTTCTTTGACAGGAGGCCATCTGCAAGAGGTGACGTTTACAAATCTCTGTAGCTCCATGAAGAAAGGGTTTTTGGAAGGACACAACAGAGGGGAAAAAAGAAGAAAAATTAAAAACAAATGTGCAAATTTCCCCACGTGGACTAATGTCTTGGCTCCGTTGATCCCTTAAGATCATGGTTTCTACACTGGAGGTCATACATCAAAGTTGTTGAGTTGCAGCACCAGGGGCCTCATGTACAAAGTATGTGTACGCACAAAAACCTGGCGTACGCCCGTCTCCACGTCCACGTGCAAATGTATCAAAAGTGATGTGAGCATGGAAATGTGTGGTGCGCCACGCAAAAATCCTGGCTGGCATCCGTACATTTCTGGAGCTATTGTTCCACTGTGGACATGGAAAGGTGATGCTGTGAACCGTTAATAGTGTGAAAACAAGAAGTCATCAGAGTGATGTGCACATCAGCGACACAGTGATGAGCATTTAATGCACCCACGTGTTTGCAATGATATGGATGGATATAAAAGCATGTGCAACATGATGTGTAAAATGGTACTAACAGTGGCTGTGTTAGCATCAGAGGACCTCGCAAATGGTGCAATCTAATGTGAGCGTGTATTCAGGGAATACTAGGATTTACTTCCAAATGAGGATAATTGCCTCTGAAACCGATTTCAATTACCAAGGCCACTGTGTGTTGTGAAAGTGTCGTGACACGGACCCACAACAGGGAGCGTAAATGAACGGACAATGGATAAGCCAAAAGTAACAATTTAATGTTGTGAATCGCACAACGACGTACAGACAATAACAATATAGTGACTGTCAATCATACACCAGGTGACGTGTGGGCAGGCTCGACGATAGAAGACGCCTGGCGAGAGAAGAGCCGGATCCCACACAGCTTCCACTGCCAACGGAGCTGAAGAACACCGGAGCCGCCAAGCCCTGCGCCCCAGGTGGCCGCTGTCTTCAGCAGTCAGACCCGGTACTGCTGGCAGAGAACAGAGACAGTCCTGATGAGTGTGAGGTCGCACACTCAGTAATCCCACAGTCTGTATTCAGTAAGGAGGGAGCACCTCCACCTCCAATCACACACTCGTGCAGCTCCTGTCTAACCACTTATCTGGTTGGGGTGTGAAGCGAAGCCGTCGCTGATCACACCAAACGCCAATCCCACAGATAAGGCAATCGCCACAGGAAAACGGCTGCAACAGAAGTTCAGACTATTACACAAGGTTTTTGTTCAGCAGAGAAAATTACCTGATTGGTAGTTGATTTCTCGGCGAGGAGGTGGAGTCGCAGTCCGGCCTTTATGGAGATGGTGATGAGTTGGCTAAGTGACAGCTGGTGCTGATGAAGAGTGACAGCTGTCACTCCCAGTGGCTCCAGCGCCCTCTCGTGCTTGAAGCCCGCACTCCAAGCAGGGCGCCATCTGGTGGTGGTGGGCCAGCAGTACCTCCTCTTCAGCGGGCCCACACAACAGGACCCCCACTCAATGGGCGCCTCCTGGCGCCCGGCAAGGCTTGTCCAGGTAGAAGTCGGCCAGGAGGGCCGGGTCCAGGATGAAGCTCCTCTTCACCCAGGAGCGTTCTTCGGGTCCATACCCCTCCCAGTCCACCAGATACTGGAACCCCCGGCCCTTTCGACGGACGTCCAGGAGCCTGCGCACGGTCCAGGCAGGCTCTCCATCTATGATCCGGGCAGGAGGCGGCGCCGGTCCGGGGGTGCAGAGAGTCGACGTGTGGTAGGGTTTGATCCTTGAGGTATGGAACACTGGATGAATCCGCAGTGAAGCTGGTAGCTTCAGCTTCACTGCGGCCGGACTGAGGACTTTGGTTATGGCAAAAGGTCCTATGTACCTGTCCTTGAGCTTCTGGGATTCCACCTGCAGGGGGATGTCCTTTGTGGATAGCCAAACCTCCTGCCCGGGCTGGTATGCAGGGGCCAGGGAACGCCGGCAGTCTGCATGGGCCTTAACCCTCGTCCGGGCTCTGAGCAGGCAGAGCGGGCGGTACGCCACACCCGACGGCACTTCCTCAGATGGGCCTGGACAGAGGGCACCCCGACCTCTCCCTCCACTAGCGGAAACAATGGGGGCTGGTACCCCAAACACACCTCAAATGGGGAGAGGCCGGTGGCAGATGAAACTTGGCTATTATGAGCGTACTCGATCCAGGCCAGATGTCACTCCAGGCCGTCGGGTGCGCGGAGGTCACGCAGGGGAGGGCCTGCTCCAGTTCCTGGTTCGTCCGCTCTGCCTGCCCGTTCGTCTGGGGGTGGTACCCAGACGAGAGACTGACGGTGGCCCCCAGTTCCCTGCAGAAACTCCTCCAGACCTGGGAGGAGAACTGAGGACCACGATCCGAGACAATGTCTGATGGAATCCCATGCAGACGCACGACGTGGTGGACCAGGAGGTCTGCAGTCTCCTGGGCCGTCGGGAGCTTCGGGAGGGCCACGAAGTGGGCCGCCTTGGAGAACCGGTCCACTATCGTTAAGATGGTGGTGTTGCCCTGGGACGGCGGGAGGCCCGTGACAAAGTCCAGGCCAATATGAGACCAGGGGCGACGAGGCCCGGGCAGAGGCTGGAGGAGGCCTTGGGCCTTGTGGTGGTCGGCTTTGCCCCTGGCACAGGTGATGCAGGCCTGGACATATTCCCGGACGTCGGCTTCCATAGACGCCCACCAGAAGCGCTGCCGGACCACTGCCACGGTCCTTCGCACCCCTGGATGACAGGAGAGCTTGGAACCGTGACATAAGTCAAGGACCGCAGCCCTGGCCTCTGGTGGGACGTACAGCTTGTCCTTCGGACCTGTCCCCGGGTCCAGGCTCTGTGTCAGGGCCTCCCGGACGGTCTTCTCCACATCCCAGGTAAGGGTGGCCACGACAGTGGACTCGGGGATGATGGTGTCAGGGGGGTCTGACGGCTCGGTCTTGACCTCCTCTTCATGCACCCGGGACAGGGCGTCAGACCGTTGGTTCTTTGTCCCGAGGCGGTAGGTGATCCGGAAGTCAAAACGCCCGAAGAACAGCGACCAGCGGGCTTGCCTGGGGTTCAGACACTTCGCGGTCCGGATGTACTCCAGGTTCCAATGGTCCTTGAAAACCGTAAATGGTACCGATGCTCCCTCCAACAGGTGTCTCCAGTCCTCAAGAGCCTCCTTCACCGCAAGAAGTTCCCGATTGCCGACGTCATAGTTCCGTTCAGCTGGGGTCAACCTGCGGGAAAAGTAGGCACATGGATGGAGAACCTTGTCGGACTCCTCGCTCTGGGACAGCACGGCTCCTATCCCTGAGTCAGAGGCATCCACTTCAACAACAAACTGGCGCTTGGGATCGGGCTGCACCAGAACCGGTGCAGTCGAGAACCGGCGTTTCAACTCCCTAAACACGGCTTCGCACCGATCCGACCAGGTGAAGGGGACTTTTGTGGAGGTCAGGGCTGTCAGGGGGCTAACTACCTGACTGTAGCCCTTGATGAACCTCCGGTAGAAATTTGCAAAACCGAGGAACTGTTGTAGTTTCCTACGGTTCGTTGGTTGGGGCCAATCTCTCACCGCTGCAACCTTGGCCGGATCAGGGGCGACAGAGTTGGAGGAGATTATGAACCCCAGGAAAGACAAAGAAGTGCGGTGGAACTCACACTTCTCGCCCTTCACAAACAGCCGGTTCTCCAACAACCGCTGTAGGACCTGATGTACATGCTTGACATGGGTCTCAGGATCCTGAGAAAAGATGAGTATATCGTCTAGATATACGAAGACAAACCGATGCAGGAAGTCCCGCAAGACGTCATTAACCAATGCTTGGAACGTCGCGGGCGCATTGGTGAGGCCGAACGGCATGACCAGGTACTCAAAGTGACCTAAAGGGGTGTTAAATGCCGTCTTCCACTCGTCTCCCTCCCGGATCCGAACCAGGTGATAAGCATTCCTAAGATCCAATTTCGTGAAAATTTGGACTCCATGTAGGGGCGTGAACACTGAATCCAACAGAGGTAACGGGTATCGGTTGCGAACCGTGATCTCGTTCAGCCCTCTGTAATCAATGCATGGACGGAGTCCGCCGTCCTTCTTGCCCACAAAAAAGAAACCAGCACCCATCGGGGAGGTGGAGTTCCAGATCAACCCGGCAGCTAACAAGTCCCGGATGTAGGTCTCCATTGATTCGCGTTCCGGACGTGAGAGGTTGTACAGCCTGCTGGACGGGTACTCAGCGCCCGGTTTCAAATCAATGGCACAATCATACGGACAGTGTGGGGGCAGCGTGAGTGCCAGATCCTTGCTGAAGACGTCAGCAAGGTCATGGTACTCGGCTGGCACCGCCGCCAGATTGGGGGGGACTAAAACCTCCTCCTCAGCTGTCACACCGGGTGGAACAGAGGATCCTAAACACTCCCGGTGGCAGGTTTCGCTCCACTGAACCACAGCCCCAGACGGCCAATCAATCCGGGGATTGTGTTTTAACACCCATGGAAAACCCAAAATCACTCGGGAGGTAGAAGGTGTTACATAAAACACAATCTCCTCCCTGTGATTTCCAGACACCACCAATGTCACTGGCCGTGTTTGGTGTGTGATTAGTGGAAGAAGGGTGCCATCTAGTGCCCGCACCGACAATGGTGACGGTAAGACCACTAGAGGGAGCCCAACCTCCTTTGCCCATCTGCTATCCAGCAGATTCCCCTCCGAACCCGTGTCCACCAGTGCTGGGGCGTGAAGGGTTAGATCCCCACTCAGGATCGTGACTGGGATTCATGCAGATCATCGGGGTTTCCCCACGTGGGTGTTGTGACCCACCCTTAGCCCAGTCTCTAAGCCCTGCCTGAAGTGCGGGCTTCAGGCACGAGAGGGCGCTGCCGCCACGGACACAGCCGGGAGTGACAGCTGTCACTCATTAATTCCTGACAGCTGTCACTCATTCTTCATCATCGCACTCCATAAAACCCAGACGTCATCTCCACCTCATCGCCGAGATATCGTACTTCTTTGGAGGTAATAGACTCAGCCGTTTGTGTTTTACAATATAATCTGTATATTGTGAGTGTTTGCAGGAGTACCAGTCCCTCTGTCTGTGGAAGCTGAGTGAGTGCTGGACGGCACCCTTTTCCCCTGAGGAATCACTGCGGTACTCTGCAGAATATTGAGTGAGAGGTGGAGGTGGCATTCCCACCGTTGTTGTTACGGGGTGTACACACACCCACACTTGACTGTCTTTGTTCTTCGCCAGCAGTACCAGATCCGACAGTCGGGGACGGTGATCACCTGGGAATTCGGGACTTGGCGGCTCCAGTATTCACCAGGTTCGGTGGCGGCGGAAATCGTGTGGTTCCGGCTCTTCTCAGGACAGACGTCCTCGAGCCTGCCCACACGTCACCTTTGTGGATTGACTGTAATCATATTCTGAGATTGTCTGTATGTTCGTTGTGCACCTTCACAACATTAAATTGTTACTTTTTGGCTCATCTATTGACCGTTCATTTGCGCCCCCTGTTGTGGGTCCGTGTCACTACACTTTCACAACAGGATATCTCGGCCAGCGTCATGGACTCCGAGGGGCGTCACCCGGCTGTTGAACAACCAGTGGGAGAGCAGGGAGCGCAGGCGTCTGCAGGAGGCTTGATTGGTGAGCTGCAGCACATTCTCACCGCCTTTACGGCTCGGTTGGATCAAATGACCGAGCAAAACATCCTCCTGAAGCGCAGGGTGGAGGCTCTCTCCGCGCAGGTGGCGGCGAGCGCTCAGGGCGCTGCTGCAGCTCCTCCTCCTGCCGACCCTGTGCAGGATATGAACGTTCCAGTGGTGGTTCAACAACCCCTCCCACCATCCCCTGAAGCATACATAAGCCCTCCTGAGCCGTACGGAGGTTGTGTGGAGACGTGCGTGGACTTTCTCATGCAGTGTTCGCTCGTCTTCGCACAACGTCCCATCATGTACGCGTCAGATGCTAGTAAAATAGCTTAAGTGATTGCTCTGCTTCGGGGTAAGGCACGTGCCTGGGCTATGGCGCTCTGGGAACAGAACTCACGGTTGTTATCAGCATACACTGGGCTAAGGGGGGGTCAAAACATTCACGTGGGACACACACAGATTGCCACACGACTCCCAGTTACAATCCTGAGCGGGGATTTAACCCTTCAAGCCCCAGCACTGGTGGACACGGGGTCAGAAGGGAATTTGCTAGACAGCAGATGGGCAAGGGAGGTAGGGCTCCCTCTGGTGGTGCTTCCTTCACCATTGCAGGTGCGGGCACTAGATGGCACCCTCCTCCCTTTAATCACACACAAGACACAACCAGTAACTCTGGTGGTGTCTGGAAACCATCGGGAGGAGATTGAGTTTTTTGTAACTCCTTCTACCTCCCGCGTGATTTTGGGCTTCCCATGGATGTTGAAGCACAATCCCCGGATTGATTGGCCGTCTGGGGTGGTGGTTCAGTGTAGCGAAACCTGCCATCGGGTGTATTTAGGATCCTCGGTTCCTCCCGGTTTACAGGCTAAGGAGGAGGTCAAAGTCCCTCCCAATCTGACGGCAGTGCTGGTTGAGTACCACGATCTTGCTGACGTCTTCAGCAAGGATCTGGCACTCACCCTTCCCCCGCACCGTCCGTACGATTGTGCCATTGATTTGGTTCCAGGCGCTGAGTTCCCGTCCAGCAGGCTGTACAACCTCTCACGACCTGAGCGCGAATCAATGGAGACCTACATCCGGGACTCATTAGTTGCCGGGCTGATCCGGAACTCCACCTCCCCGATGGGGGCAGGTTTCTTTTTTGTGGGCAAGAAAGATGGCGGTCTTCGTCCATGCATTGATTACCGGGGGCTGAATGAGATTACGGTTCGCAACCGATACCCGTTGCCATTGTTGGATTCCGTGTTCACCCCCCTGCATGGAGCCAAAATCTTTACTAAGCTGGATCTTAGAAATGCGTATCACCTGGTTTGGATCCGGAAGGGAGACGAATGGAAGACGGCATTTAACACCCCATTAGGTCACTTTGAGTACCTGGTCATGCCGTTCGGCCTCACCAACGCCCCCGCGACGCTCCAAGCCTTGGTTAACGACGTCTTGCGGGACTTCCTGCACCGATTCGTCTTCGTATATCTGGACGATATTCTCATCTTCTCTCCGGATCCTGAGACCCTTGTCCAGCATGTATGTCAGGTCCTGCAGCGGTTGTTAGAGAACCGACTGTTTGTGAAGGGCGAGAAGTGCGAGTTTCACTGCATGTCTTTGTCCTTCCTGGGGTTTATCATCTCCTCTAACTCCGTCGCCCCTGATCCGGCCAAGGTTGCGGTGGTGAGAGATTGGCCCCAACCAACAAGCCGTAGGAAGCTGCAGCAGTTCCTCGGCTTCGCTAATTTCTATAGGAGGTTCATTAAGGGCTACAGTCAGGTAGTTAGCCCCCTGACAGCCCTGACCTCTCCAAAAGTCCCCTTCACCTGGTCGGATCAGTGCGAAGCCGCGTTCAAGGAGTTGAAACGACGGTTCTCTACTGCGCCAGTTTTGGTGCAGCCCGACCCTAGCCGCCAGTTCGTGGTTGAAGTGGATGCCTCTGACTCAGGGATAGGAGCTGTGCTATCCCAGAGCGGAGAGACTGATAAGGTTCTTCACCCGTGTGCCTACTTTTCACGCAGGTTGACCCCGGCTGAACGGAACTATGACGTCGGCAATCGAGAACTCCTTGCGGTGAAAGAGGCTCTTGAGGAGTGGAGACACCTGTTGGAGGGAGCGTCTGTGCCGTTCACGGTTTTCACTGACCATCGGAACCTGGAGTATATCAGGACCGCCAAGCGGCTGAACCCCAGGCAAGCCCGCTGGTCACTGTTCTTCGGGCGTTTTGACTTCCGGATCACCTATCACCCTGGGACCAAGAACCAAAGGTCGGATGCCTTGTCCTGGGTACATGAAGAGGAGGTCAAAACTGCACAGTCGGATCCACTGGAGCCCATCCTGCCTGAGTCCACTATCGTGGCCACCCTCACCTGGGACGTGGAGAAGATCGTCCGGGAGGCCCTGGTACGGAGCCCGGACCCAGGAACAGGTCTGAAGAACCGTTTGTACGTCCCACCAGAGGCCAGAGCTGCAGTCTTGGACTTCTGTCATGGTTCCAAGCTCTCCTGTCATCCAGGGGTGCGAAGGACCGTGGCAGTTGTCCGGCAGCGCTTCTGGTGGGCGTCTATGGAGGCCGACGTCCGGGAGTACATCCAGGCCTGCACCACCTGTGCCAGGGGCAAGGCAGACCATAAAAGGTCCCAAGGACTTCTCCAGCCGCTACCTGTGCCTCATCGCCCCTGGTCCCACATCGGCCTGGATTTCGTCACGGGCCTCCCGCCGTCCCAGGGCAACACCACCATCTTCACAATAGTGGACCGATTCTCCAAGGTGGCCCACTTCGTGGCCCTCCCAAAGCTCCCAACAGCCCAGGAGACAGCAGACCTCCTGGTCCACCACGTCGTCCGTCTGCATGGGATACCCATCGACATCGTCTCTGATCGTGGTCCCCAGTTCTCCTCACACATCTGGAGGAGCTTCTGTCGGGAACTGGGGGTCACTGTGAGCCTCTCGTCCGGGTGAAGAGCAGCTTCATCCTGGATCTGGCCCTCCTGGCCGATTTCTACCGTCGACACCCGGACAAGCCTGGTCGGGCGCCAGGAGGCGCCCGTTGAGGGGGGGGGTCCTGTTGTGTGGGCCGCCAGAAGAGGAGGTATTGCTGGCCCACCACCAGAGGGCGCCCTGCCTGAAGTGCGGGCTTCAGGCACGAGAGGGCGCTGCCGCCACGGACACAGCCGGGAGTGACAGCTGTCACTCATTAATTCCTGACAGCTGTCACTCATTCTTCATCATCGCACTCCATAAAACCCAGACGTCATCTCCACCTCATCGCCGAGATATCGTACTTCTTTGGAGGTAATAGACTCAGCCGTTTGTGTTTTACAATATAATCTGTATATTGTGAGTGTTTGCAGGAGTACCGGTCCCTCTGTCTGTGGAAGCTGAGTGAGTGCTGGACGGCACTCTTTTCCCCTGAGGAATCACTGCGGTACTCTGCAGAATATTGAGTGAGAGGTGGAGGTGGCATTCCCACCGTTGTTGTTACGGGGTGTACACACACCCACACTTGACTGTCTTTGTTCTTCGCCAGCAGTACCAGATCCGACAGTCGGGGACGGTGATCACCTGGGAATTCGGGACTTGGCGGCTCCAGTATTCACCAGGTTCGGTGGCGGCGGAAATCGTGTGGTTCCGGCTCTTCTCAGGACAGACATCTTCTATCCTCGAGCCTGCCCACACGTCACCTTTGTGTATTGACTGTAATCATATTCTGAGATTGTCTGTATGTTCGTTGTGCACCTTCACAACATTAAATTGTTACTTTTTGGCTCATCTGTTGACCGTTCATTTGCGCCCCCTGTTGTGGGTCCGTGTCACTACACTTTCACAACATTGTTGATGCCAAGCTTTCCCTTGCAACCAGGATGTTGCCTGCTCTGGCCTTTGTGCAACCAGAAGATATGGTTGCTAAGTTCAAGCTAGTTCAGGGACTGCCTGAGGAGCTTCAGCCTGTGGTCGATTCCACCTTCATTGGTTGCCCAGGTAGGAGAAACTGCAGGGGTCCAGTTTTTGACCTTACTATCTGGAACGTTTCAGCCACACAGGAAGGGCTGCCATGCACAAACAACAGCGTAAAAGGCTGGCACTGCCACATGGCTGCTAGTGTCAGCTGTAACCACCTGAGCATCTGGGTGTTCTTGGATATACTAAAGAAGGAACAAGCAATGAACAGAGTCATTGTCCAGCAGATTGGAGCCGGCGAGCATGCCCAAGTGTACCGGGACACCACTCGCAGAATTCAAACCATTGTGACCGACTACCAAGAGAGAGATCGCTTGGAACACTTTACATGCCAAATTATCAAATAGTAATGTAAATTTTTCATTCTTGTTTTGTAAACATTTAGTTATTACAAATGAAGTCCCAATAAAACAGGAATATTTTTTGTTTATATTTACTGTCGTCTGTACAGTTTGAAAGGTAAATACATTGTAGTACAAAAGAAAACATACAAAGGTGGGTGGGATAATGAGGAAAGGACTGGAGTCGGGGGTGACCGGGGGGGATGCCCTAGAACTGCTCCAGGTGAAATCTGTTGGTTGGGTGTCTATTTTAGTGGGTGCTGGCTGATGTCTGTGCTGTTGGCGGAGCTTCCTCTCTCTCCACAGGGCCTCTCTCCTCTCCTCCACTTCCCTGATGATGGTTCCCTGCAGCTGCCAACTCCAGGTATGCAGGGTTGAAGCCACCTGCCCTTGGGTCATGTTTGCAAAAGTCTTTGAAGCGCAGTGCAGGTTGTCCTGTTGCTCTGGCGCCTGTGACTAGTTAGCTGTACAGTCTTTGGGATGTGGCTTTCTTCCATTCGCCTGGCATCTCCAAGCCAGTGCAGGCATGCTTGGCATCCCTGCCTTGGCCAGGTCATCAACGTTGCTGACCCAGCCCTGGCAGTTTATGCCGAGTAGTCTTCTGAGGCTTTGCATGTGGAAGGCGTTCAGCCTGCGTTCCTGGCAGGAGCAGAATGTACACGCTTCTCTCCAAATTTTCATATTCAAATTGATTAATTTATATAGCGCCAAATCACAACAAGGTCGCCTCAAGGCGCTTCACATGACATAATTAAAAAACAACACAAAATAGATTAAAACATTAAAAACATAAGAAAAGAGAAAAACCATAAAAAATAAAAAAGAATAAAACACATAATATCTTAATATATTAACGATAAAACAAGGAGAACAAATGAGTCTTAAGTCTCGACTTAAAAGTCTTCATAGAATCTGACTGCCTTATTTGCGCAAGATGATCGTTCCACAGAGCAGGGGCACGATAAGAAAAAGCTCTGTGACTTGCAGACTTTTTATTCACCTTAGGAACACAAAGAAGTCCTGCACCCTGCAAACACAGGGCCCAAGCTGGTACTTGGGCTCAACCAAGTCAGCCAGGTAGGGCGGTGCCAGCCCATGACCAGTTTTATAGGCCAGTAACAGAACCTTAAAATCTGATCTTGCAGAGACAGGAAGTCAGTGAAGGGAAGCCAAAATGGATGTAATGTGGTCAAACTTTCTACTTTGTGTCAAAAGTCTGGCAGCAGCATTTTCAACCAACTGAAGACCCCTAATGCTGGACTCTGGTAAACCAGAAAATAGAGCATTGCAATAATCCAGTATGAAGAGATAAATGCATGTATCAAAGTCTGAGCATCAGCCATAGACAAGATTGGACGAATCCTCACTATATTTTGCAAATGGAAGAAAGAAGTCCTTGTGAGGTCTCTAATGTGGAGGTCAAAAGACAACACAGGATCAAAAGTTACCCCTAGGTTCCTCACTTTGTCCTTATGATGTATAACGCATGAACCTAATCTAAGCTCTAGCTGATCAAATTAATGCTGATGTCTCTCTGGACCAAGAACCATCATTTCAGTCTTATCAGAGTTTAAAAGTAGGAAGTTACTAGACATTCAACTTCTCATTGATGCAAGGCAATCTTCCAAAGATTATATGTCAATTAGATTACCAGCAGATATCGGCATGTATAATTGAGTATCATTAGCATAGCAATGAAAGGTAACTCAGACTCAGACTCACTTATTGTCACTCGACCCTTACAGGCAGAACAAAATGCAGTTTCTCCAGGTCTTGGTGTAGTTAACTGGGACAATTTTTTTTAACCTAACCTATTGTATAAACTTTTGCAATATAAACTTTTGCAATATGCAATATGCAATATGCGCACCCCTGTGGCCATAGAATATATACACAAGGCACAGGGTCGGCAGCAGCAGCAGTGTTAGAGTATTAAGAAGGTGACAATGTGTATGTAGTGCAATGTTTACAGTTTGGTGGTGGATGTTGAACTGTTCAACAGTCTGACAGCATTCGGATAGAAGCTGTTTTTCAGTCTGGATGTTTTTGCCCGGATGCTGCGCAGCCTCCTTCCAGAGGGAAGGGGTGTGAACAGACTGTGAGGAGGGTGGGTGGAGTCTCGGAGGATGCAGGTGGCTTTGTCTCTACATCTGGAGATGTAGATGTCTCCAATGGGTGGTAAGCTGCATCCGATGGTCCTCTGTGCAGACTTCACCACCCACTGCAGCGCTTTCTTCTCCATCACCATGCAGCCACCATACCACACAGGGAGGCAGCAGGACAAGACCCTCTCCACTGCACAGCTGTAGAAGGCCCTGAGGACCTCGGTGTTCAGTCCTTCAGCCCTTCCCAATTTCCTCAAAAAAATAGAGACATTGGTGGGCTTTCTTGATGACAGCTGTGGTGTTGGTGTGCCAGGTGAGAGTGTTGGAGAGGTGGACTCCAAGATACCTGATGGAGGAGACGATCTCCATCGCTGCTCTGTTAATGTAGAGGGGGGAGGGGTGGTGGGGGCTGACCTGCGGAAGTCAACAACTATCTCCTTGGTCTTCTGGGTGTTGAGGACAAGGTTGTTGTCTCCGCACCACCGTGTCAGTTCTCCACTTCTCGCCTGTACGCTGTCTCATCCCCTTGGCTAATGAGCCCGATCATTGCTGTACCGTCTGCAAACTTAACAACAAGATTATTCTTGTGCTGGGCTCTGCAGTCAAAGGTCATCAATGTGTACAGCAGTGGACTGAGCACACAACCGTGGGGTGAGCCAGTGTTCAGGATGATGGTGGAGGATGAGGTGGTGTTGATCCTGACACTTTGTGGCCTCCCAGTCAGGAAGTCCAGGATCCAGTTGAACAGTGCTGAGGGGGCTCCCTCCTAGTTCAGCCAGCTTGGAAACCAGTTTCTGCGGGATGATGGTGTTGAACACAGAAGTGAAGTCCAGGAACAGCAGCCTTGTTCTCTGTGTGGGAGAGGGCCTGATGCACCATGGTGGAGATGGCATCAGCTGTGGACCGGTTTTGCTCATCTACAGTCACATCGATGGTCTGCTTCAGGCGCCTCATCACCAGCCTCTCAAAGCATTTTGTGGTGATGGGGGTGAGTGCAACTGGCCTGTAGTCATTGAGGCAGGATGGTGCAGAGGTCTTTGGTACAGGGATTATCCTTGATGTCTTGAGGCATGGCGGAACTCTGGCTTGGGACAGAGAGGTGTTGAATATATCCGCCAGAACCTCAGACAGCTGGTGTGCACAGTCTTTAAGGACCCTCCCTGATATTCCGTCAGGGCCCGGGGGCTTTTCGGGGGTTGATCCTCTGCAGCACGTTCTTCACCTCAGCTGTAGTGATCTTGCTGACTGGGAGATCTTTGGGGGAGAGAGGGACTCAGGAGGGGGTGGTGGTGTTGGACGCCTTAAAACGTGCATAAAAGGCATTCAGAGTGTCTGGGAGCGCTGGGTCTGCAGAGCACTGTGCTACATTGTTTTTGTAGTCCGTGATGCATTTAATGCCCCTCCACATGCGCCGTGGGTTGTTAGATTGGAGGTGGCCTTGAACCTTGAGGGCATATGTGGACTTAGCTCTTTTTATTCCTGCTGACAGGTTCCTTCTGGCTGCTCTGAGTGCTGTTGCATCGCTGTCTTTGAATGCAGCATCACAAATTTTCAGCAGGGAACGCACCTTAACGGTCATCCAGGGTTTCTGGTTTGGCCTGATGGTGATGGTCTTGGAGGTGGTCACACTGTCTATGCAGCTCCGGATGTAGCAGAGCACAGTCGATGAGTATTCCTCCAGGTCCACTTTGCTCCCTGTTGTTGCAGCTGCTCTGAACATTTGCCACTCGATGGTGTCAAAGCAGTCTTGAAGCATGGACACAGCACCAGTTGGCCACACAGAGATGGTCTTTGTGATGGTGTCCCTGCTTTTCGACACTGGACTGTAAGCAGGAAGCATGAGGAGTGAGATGTGGTCTGAGGCACCGAGATGGGGGCGGGGGGTTGCTCTGTAAGCTCCACGTATATTTGTATATACTTTGTCCAGCGTGTTTCCCCTCGTGTGGTGATGTTTACATGCTGGTGGAACTTGGGGAGAATATCTTGCAGGTTTACGTGGTTGAAGTCCCCTGTCACTACATACAGTGCATCTGGATGTTTATTTTGATGCAAGCTGATGGAGTTATGTAGCTGCTTCAGAGCGTCGTTAGCATTAGCTTGTGGGGGGATCTATACGGCCACAATAAACACTGCTGTAAATTCTCACGGCAGATAGTGAGGGCAGCATTTTACTGTAAGATATTCTACAGCTTCAGAGCAGTGTCTTTCCACCTCAGAACAGTTTTTGCACCAACCTTTGTTAATGTAGATGCACAGCCTTCCTCCTCTGATTTTACTGGAGTGCTGCTGGTCTCTGTCCGCACGGAAGAGTATCCGCTTGTGTAGCTCAAAGACAGAGTCTGGCATGTTGTTGTTGAGACATGTCTCCGTCAGGACATAAACACTGCAGCTCTGCATGTCCCGCTGATGTAATCTCAGTCATAGCAAGCTCAATATAAAGCGCCTTGGGGCAACTGTTTGTTGTGATTTGGCGCTATATAAAAAATTGATTGATTGATTGATTGATCCAGCGCATGGACGTTGGATAGAAATAGTGATGGGATAGCCGGTCTTCCGCCATTAGCTTTTAGCTTGTTTAGCAGACCTCCGTGTTTTCCCCATTTTTGCCCACGTGCGCATCGCTTCCTCTTGGGTCTGAGTCGGCTCCAGCTACAACTCACTCTCAGGATCGTCAATCTGCCGAGCAATGCCTTTAGGTCCAGGTGGATTCGGACATCAATCAATCAATCAATTTTATTTATATAGCGCCAAATCACAACAAACAGTTGCCCCAAGGCGCTTTATATTGTAAGGCAAGGCCATACAATAATTACGTAAAAAACCCTAACGGTCAAAACGACCCCCTGTGAGCAAGCACTTGGCGACAGTGGGAAGGAAAAACTCCCTTTTAACAGGAAGAAACCTCGAGCAGAACCAGGCTCAGGGAGGGGCAGTCTTCTGCTGGGACTGGTTGGGGCTGAGGGAGAGAACCAGGAAAAAGACATGCTGTGGAGGGGAGCAGAGATGGAGCAGGACATGACGGCAGTAGTTGTTTAGCTCAAGCAAATCTTTGGAGCTGTATCTTATGCTTGTTGTGTTACTTGGAACACTAGAGCTGCTAACACCGCTAAACTACTATTTTTACTAAGGACTGCACCGGGAGCTAGAGAAGCCGCTGCGTCGATGCGCGCCGCCATCTTAAAAAAAAAGTAATCCCAAAATGCCACAGTATATGCCCGGTATATTGTATAGGGAGTATAGGGAGACAGACACCCTGTCTACTTTTAAGATTAGACTTTTTGCTAAAGCTTATAGTTAGGGCTGGATCAGGTGACCCTGAACCATCCCTTAGTTATGCTGCTATAGACTTAGACTGCTGGGGGGTTCCCTTGATGCACTGAGTGTTTCTTTCTCTTTTTGCTCTGTATGCACCACTCTGCATTTAATCATTAGTGATTGATCTCTGCTCCCCTCCACAGCATGTCTTTTTCCTGGTTCTCTCCCTCAGCCCCAACCAGTCCCAGCAGAAGACTGCCCCTCCCTGAGCCTGGTTCTGCTGGAGGTTTCTTCCTGTTAAAAGGGAGTTTTTCCTTCCCACTGTCGCTTGCTCACAGGGGGGTCGTTTTGACCGTTGGGGTTTTTCCGTAATTATTGTATGGCTTTGCCTTACAATATAAAGCGCCTTGGGGCAACTGTTTGTTGTGATTTGGCGCTATATAAATAAAACTGATTTGATTTATATTCTCCCTTTGCCACACAAAGGGAGAAAAGCAGGGGGCCTAAGACGTATCCCTGTGGAACCCCAAACTTCATGTCACTAAGATTGGAAGTAATGTTATTGTACAAAACACAGTGAGAACGACTGTTCAGGTATGACGTCAACCACGCAAGGGCACTTCCAGTAATCCCACATTGATCCAGCCCATCGACTAAAACATAATGATCCACAGTATCAAATGCAGTACTAAGATTAACAGCACCAAAGCCGTAGTGGTGTCCGAGTCCATTGCTCACAGAAGGTCATACAGTACTTTAGGTCAGCACTGTCTCTGTGGAGTGATATATTCTAAAAGCAGACTGCAGTGGCTCAAAAAGTTTATTCTCAGTAAGGTGGTCCACGAGCTGGTGTGTAACCACTTTATCAAAAATTTTAGAGCAAAATGATACATTTGATATCGCCCTATAACTTTTCAATACACAAGGGTCAGCATTAGATTTCTTAAGTAATGGATTAATCACTGCAGATTTTAAACATTTAGGAACAGATCCAGAGGTTAATGAGAGATTGACAATTTCCAACACAGTTGGTGCAAGAATGGGCCACAGGTCCTTAACCAATTTGTTGGTATAGGATCAAGTAAGCAAGTTGTGCTTTTTGTAGACATCATGAGTTTCATCAGTGCACCTAGTGAGATACTATCAAATTCTGCAAATCTAGGTAACACTCCAGAGGTAGCATCCACCTCCATAGCGAGGTGCAATGGCTGGGCCAAGGCATGCTGGGATATACTTAACCTAATGTCTTCTCTTTTCTTCACTAAATAATCCAAGAAGTCCTGTGTTGAAAAGGGGGAATGACTAACAGGTTGCTGTCCACGAATGAGTGTTGCTCCTGTGCCGAACAGAAACTTTGAATTATTCTTGTTTTTATTGATCAATTCAGAATAATAGACCCGCTTTGTAGCTGATAGTAGACGTTTATAATCCAAGATAGCATCACACCATGCAAGTTGGAACACCTCTTTCCATTCCAAACCTCTCGCCTTCTGCCTAAGGTCACGCAAGTAACCATTCAACCAAAGGCGACTGTGCTTTGGGAAGGCGTGGCCTTAAAAGAGGTGGCACAATCTTATCAAGTGTAGTTTTGAGCGCTAAATTCAAACCATCCATAAGGCTATCCACTGACTGGGCATTCTCCAAACTTGAAGCTAGAATATAAGGCAGTCCAGCCTCGAGTTTAGTCACAGTTGAAGGGTTAATATGCTGCCACAGTAATAGGCAGGGTTGTTGTTCCACTAAATGCGGCAGCAAAAATGTTAACCTAATAAGTGAGTGGTCAGAGACCACCGATGCAAGATGTTTAATATCGATATTTGTTACACCAATGTGACGTGCAAGAACCAAATCCAGATTATTTCCACTAATGTGCGTTGAATCCTGAATGCATTGCTGGAATCCCAATGCATCCACAATTTCCATAAATGATTTGCAAAGGGGATCAGAGAGCTTATTTATATGAATGTTAAAAGCCTATAAACAGTGACAAAATAACATAACTGATTTCCACTTTTCAGACCCTGGCAATACGTGGCATCGTGGTCATAGTGGAGAATCAGATGCTCAAAGGAATTATATTTGTGACCCCTAACAGTTACTAAGGTAAACCTAGAATTATAAATAACCTAGATTTATAAATAAAAGCAACACCCCCACCTTACTGCCCCTTACTACTCCTTCGCCTTGAGAAAAGTGACTAAATGTGTACGCCAGTGGACAGGCCTCATTCAGAGGAAGGACAGCTGTAGATTTAAACCAGGTTTCACAGAACCTAAGCATATGTAGGTGATGATCCATAATTAGATCATTAACCAGCAATGACTTTGAGGACAGTGATCTGATGTCAATGAAACTGTTAGACTGAATTCTGGGGGTCTCCTGTGACCTCGCCTTCCCCTGTCACCTCAGTATTGCGTGTTCATTTGATTTGAAAGAAGGATTTGACAAGTTATTTAAGATTGAACACAATTACCCCAGTGGATAGACCTCCACATGGAGATTTATTAAGCAGAACTAATAGTAACAAATTTAACAGTAGTAGAATTTAAAGTACAGAATGATTAGGGTGAGTTTACTATACACAAAGCTTCGTGGGTCCGTTCAGCAGTCAGTCCCTGACACAGCATCAGCAGGTCATCAGTGAGAGAATATCAGCATGAAGAGACAAAGATATCTAACCCTGGACCCCACTTTATAATATGTTCCAGCTCCACCCGGTCTGGAAAAAATAAGTAATATTAGAATGTCAGGGGTCTTCATTTCATCTACTTCAGGGCCTGGTCCTGCCCATTGCACCGTGCAGTCTTCCTGGTTTGACAGGCGATGTTTCCATCTGACTCCAAGCCTTCCACCTAATAAGGAGATGCATAACCCGTTTCCTAGCTGATAGCACTTCACTATTTCTTATATTTGACAGCTACGGTTAACATTCACATGAACTTCTGCTATTTTCTCAGAAAGTCCGCAGCTAAACCAACAGTTTCACTTACAAATTTAAAATATCAAGTCACCCTAAACAACAGAAACTAGACATCCTGACAGGAAGTTTCTTACCGCGCACATACGTTCTGGTTTTGTTTATAATTCTGCATAACCACAAGCTCTATTAATACATGCTTAAATGATCACAGACATTAATGCAGTGTGATTATAAGTATCCTTAGCTCAATAAAGAATATAGCATGATAAAATGAAATAAATGGGAAAAAGCACAAATGGTTAATACATATTTAAGCATATTTAGGATATATATTCCTTCAGGGCCTAAACTAATAAGGAGTTGTTTGTGCAGAAACTACCACAGATACATTTGACAATTCAAACTTGCACATACTCCAGACAGAGGGTCTAAACATTCTCGTGCGGCAGTTTCACATCCTGTTCTAAGTAGCTTTGTATAGCAACGGTCAAAAAGCCATACAAAAATTCATAGTTCAAAAGTATTCGGGCACATAGCTTAAACGTATTTGGACAAATAATAGATATTGCGTAATTAACCTTAGCTATTGATTACATGATTGATAAGCATTGATAAATGTCGATTATTAAGTGCATATGAGTAATATATCCTTCAAGACCCAAACTAAGGATCTCAGTGGGGTTGACAGTTTTTAATGAAGCCATACGGAGACTGAGCACCTCAGCAGCTGTTGATGCAGTCCGTTTCAGCGGCCGAATTTGCTCAAGTGAAACATTGCATCTGCAGATCTAGGCAGAGTCAGGCGGTGGTCCAGAGAAGACAGGACGGATCCAACAGCCCCTCATGTGCAACGAGCACTCCCACGCACAGAAAAAACATCCACCTTGGAGGAGGCGAGACTCAGCGAAAGCCACCAGGAAGGCCTTAAATTTCACCAACACACCGCTCAGTTTTCCATGTCTTCTGAAGCACCTTTTCCAAGGAGGAGCACCAGGGAAACGAAGCAGGTGCACAAGGATTTTGGCAAGCACAGGTGGCAGATTAGGGTGAAGCTTTCCCAGTCCAGACTTTGATGGTCACAGCAGCTCACAGAGAGCATCAATGTTTTGAAAGTCTGGCAGTTATAAACAATTAAAGCGGAGACATCTTGGCAAAACACACATAGCAGAAAAATAACTGCAATCAACAATATACCCAGCAGATGAGAAAGGTGAGGCTGACAATGTGCCACCAGCGCCATCTTGCCACCCCCGTGGAGGAGAGGGCTTAACATGCATGCCTGATACATCCTCATCTTGGTGTTGGTCATGAGCATGGTGTTGTCCCAGGCTCTCTTCATCAGCTGGCCATTGCTGTCACTGCCTTGCCGATCCTCACATTCAGCTCGATGTCAAGGGAGAGGTTGCTGGAGATGGTGGAGCCCAGGTAGGTGAGTCGCGCCACCACTTCCAGGGTGCGGTCAGTGATGGAGAAGCAGAGATCACTGCTAACATCCTGGCACATGACCTGAGTCTTCTTTAGGCTAATGGTCAACCCAAACTCACTGCAGGCTTCCACAAAGCAAGTGATCAGTCTCTGTAGTGCTTCCTCTGTGTGGGCGGCATCATCTGGAAAGATCCATCTCCCTGATGAGCACCTTTTGCACCTTTGTTTTTGCTCAAAGGTGTGCAAGGTTGAAGAGCCCCCCATCACTCCTGGTGTGGAGGAAGATGCCATCTTCAGACTGTTGGAAGGTGTAGAGCAGCAGCAGGGAGAAGAACATGCCGAAGAGGATCGGGGCGAGGACACACTCCTGCTTCACACTGCTCATGACTGGGAAGGGGTCCGAGGATGATCTGTCATATTGAACAGTGCCACTCATGTTGTTGTGTAACGATATGATCATCCTCAGGAGCTTGGGGGAACATCCAATCCGGTGCAGAAGCGGGAAGAGACCTTCTTGACTGACCAGGTCAAACCCCTTGGTCAGGTTGATGAAGGCCATGAACAGGGGTTGTCTCTGCTCCCAGCACTTCTGCAGCTGCCTCAGGGAGAACGCCATGTCGATGGGTGACTTGGTGGCTCTGAAGCTTCACTGATCGGGTACACCCTCAGCGAGGAGCTGCAGTCTGTTGAGGACAACACGGGCGAAGGCTTTGTCGATGACTCTGAGAAGTGAGATACTGTGATAATTGTTACAGTCACTGCACTCCCCTATATTCTTATACAGCATGATGGTCTTGGCATCACACATGTCCTGGGGTACTGCCTGTTCCTCCCAGCACTGTCACAGTATCTCATAAAGGTGGTCCAGGAGGGAGCTGTCCTTGCCAGCTTTGATAACCTCAAGTGGGATGCTATCGCTGCCTGGAGCCTTGCCACATGCTAGCGAGTCGATGACCTTGTGGAACCCCACCATGACGGGTGGGGTGTCCAGCTCCTCCATGATGGGCAGTGGGGTGGTCTTCTTGATGGCTTTGTGAGCGATGATGTTCCTGGTAGTGCCCTGCCCACCTCTACACTTCAACACTTTAGGGCAGCAGTGTCGATGGTGCTTGATCCGAAAAGCTTTCTTTATGCCATTGCACATAGCATGGACGTTGCCACAGTCAGCTGATGTCTGGATGTCCTGACACTACTCTAGTCAGTGCTTGCTAAGCAAGAAATATCAAAAAGAGAGTATTTGTTTCCCACAATAGCAAAAGCTGGGATGACATTGAAAATGCACATTAAAATCTACAAACCCCCCCCCCCCCCCCCCCCACCAACAACAATAAAAAACCCCACAGTGATTCTTAATTTCACTTAGGTTTATACTGTATGCAATGAAACAGAAGTCAGTTTGTGTTTTGTGTGATCAGCTTTATTTACAGTGCATCCGGAAAGTATTACAGCACTTCACTTTGTCCACATTTTGTTTTGTTACAGCCTTATTTCAACATGGATGAAATTCAGGGGATCAAGAACCTGAAAAGAGTCAAATAGAAAAAAATATATTTACTGTTAAATAAATAAAACAGAATGGAATGGGATAGTCCAAAAGCAGGTGATTGGAGTAGAGATGTACAGTACCTTTCAGTGCAGACATGACCAATCTATGCATTATGGTAGTAGGGGAGCGAGGCAGAGTGGGTGGGGCTCTCTGGCATTGTTTATGAGTCCAGCTGAGGAATGAAAGAAGCTGTTTTTGTGTCTTGAGGTTTTTGTCCTGATGGACCTCAGCCTCCTGCCAGAGGGGAGAATGACAGAAAGTTTGTGTCCTGGGTGGGAGGGATCAGCCACAATATTTCTTGGTCGCCTCAGGGCCCTGGAGGCATACAGGTCTCGTAGGGATGGCAGACTGCAGTTGATCACCTTCCTGATCACAGTCTGCCCTGGACTTAGCAGTGGCAGCAGCATACCAGACCGTGATGGAAGAGGAATGGATGAACTCAGTGATGGCAGCATAGACATTCACCATCATTGTTTTTGACAAGCTGAACTTCCTCAGCTGCCATCCTCTGTTGTGATCTCTTGATGAGAGAGCTGATGTCCTGGGTGATGGTGATTCCCAGGTAGCAGAAGGACTCCATAATGGTGACTGGGGAGTCACACAGGGTGATGGTAGCAGCCAGGACTGGGTTCTTTCTGAGGTCAACAACCAACTCCACCTTCTTGAGGGCGTTAAGCTCTAGATTGATTGATCTTCACCAGGAGACCAGGTAATTCATCTGCCATCTGTAAGCAGGCTCATCCCCATCAGAAATGAGTCCGATGAGGGTTGTATCATCTGCAAACTTCAGGAGCTTCACAGACTGGTGACTGGAGGTGCAGTTGTTGGTATACAGGGAGAAGAGTAGAGGAGAAAGAACGCACCCTTGGGGGATCTGGTGCTGATGGACCATGTGTCGGAGATGTGCCCTCCCAGCTTCACATTCTGCCTCCTGTTAGACAAGAAGTCAGTGATCCACTTACAGGTGGAGTCAGGCACACCAGACTGAGAGAGCTTGTTCTGCAGCAGGACAGGGATGATGCAATTGAAACAGAGCTGAAGTCCACAAACAGAATCCTGGGGTAGGTTCTTGGGGAGTCCAGATGCTGGAGATTGAAACCTGAAGTGTTTGCATTGTTTGCACAATGTTCACATAAGTAATGCGTGCCAGAGATTTTGAACATTTCAAAATTGTCTTTGTGCACTTGCACAAAGCTGCGCACAGTTTACAATGGTTTACAATGAGTTTACAACAATTTTACTCTCTGGCACAGCAGATTGTGTACCAGTGCGCGAATGAAGTTTATGCAAGTGTCAAGGCACCTTTACACTAGCCACTGTTGAAGTAAAAACCGATTCCACCACCCTTCATTTTGCAGGAAGGTCCTGCGTCTTGGTCCACTCTGGAAAGTTGGAAGCCTGCCAGCTGTAGTGCAGAGTCTGGTATCGAACCACAGAGCCTGTTAAGTGTCTCTGTTAATGACAAAACTGCAGATGTAGCAAAATCTCTGCTTTTCCCCACCAATAACTGGAGCTCAACCATATTATTTTGCAGAGAGCACACATTACAGAGGAATATTCCTGGTAGCGGTGTATGGTGGCTGCGTTACCAAAGCCGCACAAGTGCACCGACGTGTCTCCACCTCTTCACTGCAAGGTCCAGACGCCACCTTTGGCCAAGATGCCCAATAAATCCATTGAAGGCTCAGGAAAAATGGGAAACAAATCTGCAAGCATTGTTCCCTTGATCTTCATGCAGGTGAAAGAGATCCAAGAACTGTTGCAAATCACAAAAGTAATACACAAAAACAAACGAAAGAGTGTGCATCACAACACCGAGGCAGCCGTGCGTGGCACCATCTTGGAAATGTGAGAACGAGAGAGAGGGAATGAGCGAGGAGAACCGTCCAGAAGGACAACCATCTCTGCAGCAATCCACCAATCAGGCCTGCATAGTAGACTGGCCAGACGGAAGCCACTCCTTAAGGCATCTTGACACTTGAATGTATTTGATGGGATGCACTGCCACGGAATTCGTCTTGCCAAGGCATCCCTTTTTGTCCCACTTGACACCATGCAATATAAAATAATCCATTCGTAGCCGATGACACATTTGCTCTCACAACTTGGCTGATGAAACCATTTTCTCATCGCTTCCAGAATCACAGAGAAATTATTTATGTCTATAATTTGGCCATAAGTTCTGTTCCATTCTAGTTTGTTCTGCCAGGTTATGTTTTTCATTGGTTATCATTTAGTAATCATCTGTTTATTTATTTATTTATTTGCTGTTCTCATTTTTATTTTCTGTTGTGCTTTTATATGGGGTTTGTCTTTCTGTTAATCTGTTAGTCTTTGCTTGTTTGTTTTGTCATCTGGTTATCTTCTGTTTTATATTTCAGTCATGAATCATTTCCAGTCTAGTTTTGTCATGATTATTTTGTTATTATTCTCTGATTTATCCTCATGTTCATGCTCAGCCCGGATATGTTTAATGGTAATATTTTATTCTGTCCTCTGTCTCTGTTTTATCTCTGCTCATAGTTCCCTGTTCCCCTCACGCCAATCTGATTATGTTCTCACTCCACATCACTCCACCTGCCCTGTGTCTTTGTCTCTCACTTTGTTTCTGTCTGCTTTGTGTTTTCATTCAATCATGCTCTTTGCACCTGTTCATATATCTTTGTCTTTTCTTCACTCCACCTTGTGTTGTCCTCCCTCACTATCTTGCACCATGCATAATCTTTATTCACTGGCCACACCCCTTTCTAGATTGTTCCTCACATACACCTTGTTAACTCCTGTCTTATTTAAACACCTCCCAGCCACCACTCGCCAACCAGTTTGTTGTCTTAGTACACATTCCAGCATTTAGGGGAGGTGATGGTCTAGTGGTTAAGGTATCAGGCTTGAGACCAACAGGTCCTTGGTTCAAATCCCATCCTGACTGGAAAATCACTAAGGGCCCTTGGGCAAGGTCTTTAATCCCCTATTGATCCCGATGTGTAGGGAGTACCTTGTATGGCAGCACCCTCACATCAGGGTAAATGTGAGGCATTATTGTAAAGCGCTTTGAGCATCTGATGCAAATGGAAAAACGCTATATAAATGCAGTCCATTTACCATTTGTTCACAATCCTTTTTTGCCAAGCCGTGTACCGTTTATTGCTCTGTTCTCCTCGACCATGCCTCTTGCCTCATCTTGGAACTCTGTATTTGCTCGTACCTCTGATCCCTGCTCATCTATGACTGCATCTCTGCCTAATCCTGATTGTACCTCTGCTTTGCTGCTTGATTACCTGTGTACCGAACCTAAAGACCATGTTTCCTCTTACACCTGAACCTAGTCTGGGAGTCTGCATCACGGGTCCAGCTGCTGCGGGTGCTGGGCAGCTGCCAGCCCTGACAATACAAACTGGCCAGTACATGGAGGCCACAGGCTCCACCCCGTCCTCTGACGCTTTCACCATGAATCAGGACATTGGGGTAATTAAGAGGATTTTTTATGACCTCTCTTTTATTTCATATCTGGGGCAAGCCATTTTTTTTTATTATTATTATATTATTATTATTTTTTAATATTTTAGAAGTGCCCCTGATATTGCAATTGAAAGTGACATCAAAAACTGCAGCCTATAATATAACACTCTATTTGAATAAACATGCCCTTACATGCTAAATGTCCATCAATAGACACTTTATTATTCTGTCTTTCAGGGAGGAACAATTAGCTCTTTTATTAAGGTGCATATTTGTCTCAACATTTAGCTCAATATTTAGCTTGGTGGTTGTAACGATGAGGCTAAATGTGTAAATACTTAGAATGAACTAATCTGCAAATTTTTAGTTATGACAGAAGTTTGATCATGTGAATGTAGCTCCACGACTGGGCAGTTTGTCCTCTCAGGTGAGATTTGAACCTGTTGTTCCACCCTGTCTGGCCGCTTTCAAACACCTTTTATTACATAAACTAGCTGTTGAAGATGTATGTTATTTTGCTCGTAATTAGCTTTGCATGCTAACAATGCTAAAAGTTATCACATTGAATAGAATGGTTTGTGTTCATTATTTTGGAAAGTAACAAATGTTTAGAAGTAGGTGCACCGTCCTGTTCTAATGAACAAGGTGCTGTATGGATTGAATAAAGGCTATGGTGTGATATTGTTGCTATAATGTGCTGAAGGGATTTATCATCATGCCAAACAAATGAGAAAGTGTTTGCTTATGTTTTGATGGGTGTTTAATTGATTCATGATGATTTTGAAATGATACAATATTATATGGTTTAATTAAGGATTGTAATATGTGCTTATGATGAACTGTGCTGACGTGTTGTTGACTTCCTATAGGTATATTGACCACTTTGAATAAAGTCATTATTGATGCCGGCATGATGCTTATGCTACAAGTATAATATGTTTAAAGATCTTATGTTTTGTTAAACCACACATAATCCTTTGGAAATGCTTTGTATGATTTATCATGTAATTGGAATAATGTTTCATTATTATTAATTGTTTAAATGTGTTATTGCTGTTGAATGAACTCTGATGTGACCTTTTTCTGCTGACTCCCTGTGGAAATGTTTGACTCTCCTGACATATAGGAACTGAAACCTTCGTCTGTGCTGATATTAGAACTGTGGTTTCTCGTTGTCTGTACAATGGCACACTAAAATTGAAGACACCTCCATATATGGACTGTTGAACAGGTTTAAACTGGTTTTAGGATCAGATGTCCAGCCAGACATCTGACTCAGCAATCCGTTTGCCCCAGACATTCCCCCATGCCACTTCTTGAAGACCTCTCATGACCTCCTGGTCTTCCCCGGTTAACCAATCAGAAGACAATAACACCCCGACTGAACTGAATTGAACCAACCCTATAAAGATTGTGTGTTTCCAGCATTCAAGGTTCTTTGCTGAAGACACAACCTGTTGGTATCGTTGTTGCGTAATAAAGTGTTGCATTGAACCCACCCTGCGCTTGGTGAATGATGACCATCCTCTGATCTGTTCTGCTGTATTTTTCAATAAACCTTATAATTGCAAATTGAATTCTGAATTTTTTGTGTCTCTCACGATTCATGAACACACAAGGAACAACTTCCAGGTCCTTTCAGACGTGGGGAAGGGTGGTTTCCTTAACACTGTCTGGCTCATTCACGATGATCCACAGAGAAATGTGGTTCAGAGTTCTGTTTCTGTGCTGCACCCTAAGTGGACTTTGCCCTGCCAGAGAGGAGGCGCTGTGGAGCCGGACAGCAGGGTCCTGCTGAGCGGAGCAGCTGGGTAACGGGGAGCAGGATGCTCCGTCTGGAGCCAAGCGGAGCAGAGCACACGTCCTGGGGAGGACAGCACATATCTCCGGTTACGCAGAAGACAATCGCCAAACCTCTCACACTGCCTCTGTTCTGCCAGTGTTATACAAGATCACACTTTTCATGAACTAGTTCAAAGGTCAGTTCACACATGTTCAAAGTGAACTGCTCACGTTCATTTCAATTTTGAGCTACTTCAAAGTTCAGTTCATTTTTTTAGGTGAGAAATGAAAATGAAAATGAAAACAACTGAAATTGTTTTTCAAAGTATAACTTCAATCACTATGTCTACCTTCTATCCTAAAACTGTTCACTGTAGATCTTAAATTCTATCACACAAAATGGAAGTTTTTGTATATTATCGTATGGACAAAGGATGAAAAAAATGATTTTTGTTTTTGGTTTATGTGTCTGTTGCACCAATAATGTTCCTCTAGAAAAGGACCCGGAAAATGAATGTATCATAAAGAAAACATAAGAAGTTTTAGTGTGACAGACGGGCATCTTTGTCAAACAGCTTGAGGTACTAATGTTTCAGATTAAAGTGCTGAAATACTGCTTATACAAAAAGGCTGTGGTGCCGTACTGCATTTAAACAGAAACTCTTTTTTTACTTTTTATTAACTAATGCACCCCTGTAAACTAGGCGCGCCTCTGTATTGAGAAGGTGAATACTCAAAACTCTGAGTACACAAATATGGAAAAAAGTATTCTTATTTTGCTACACTCCATTAATGTTGTAACATGGAACTTACAGTTGTGTAGCAAGAACAAGTGTTGCAATAGTGTTTAAACTGCTTAATAAATCAGTGTCTTATATGCATTTGAACAGAAATATCTTAATGGTCTTATTTTTTAATCATACTCTTCCTTTTTAGATATTTATAGATACCTTAGTATACTAGCATAGTTGTACCTTAGAATTGGAATATAATATATAAGATATACGTACCTGCACCCTTTTGAAGCTCTGTGGCACTATCTCACTGCACTATTTAAAAACACACACACACATAAGGAAACCTAGTGTTGCAGTCAGTAATAAGCAGTGCACATACTAAACTCTACTGATTCAGTCCAAACTACTGTTTCTTGTTGGCATTCAACAGCAATTCCTTTTCAAAGTTTGCATCTCCCAATCAGTTTCTCCTGGGCCTAAATATCTGGCCACCAGTGCTGAGGAGCCTCTCCACTGGAGCACTTGATGGGATGGCTGTGTTCTATTTGATGAAGATCTTTTTCAGTTTGGGTAGGAGCCTGTACTCAGTAAACTCATCAGTGGTCTGGGCGTCCAGGTAGATGTCCACCTCAGACTTAGTGACGGTTGATGGGCTTCAATTGAACTTGAAAAAGGATGAAGCACTGCTTTTCCTCTCAAGGTCATCAGAGGTCTGGTCTTTATCAGACTCATCAGCCATGTTGACAGACTCCAACTCTTCCTTCAACATCAGTCGGAACTGCAATCACTTAATGTCATCCTGCACCCAGTCCATCTTGAACACTGGGAGTATAGCTGCCAGTATGTGCTCTTTTTTTTTATCAAGCATGCCTTCCAGCCTTTTGGAGAGTGACTGCATCATGTTTTGGATGAGGGGACAACATGCAGTTAGACCTTGTGTAGCCATAGGCTTCAAACTCTCATCCAGCAGACCATTCAAATGGTTTTTCAGTTGCACAATGGTAGGAACCAGGTACCCAAGGAATATGTTTTTTAGTTCCTGAAGGATGTTCAGTTGTGTACACTAAGTGACCCATCACACTCACAAACTTTTGGATGAAGTCGATTTCTTTTGGAGTGAAATGTTGAAGGCCAAACTCGTCACAGACGGTGTGCAGAAGGAGTCTGTCATATTCAGGAGTAGGCTCCATGGGCACTGACAGAGTGCTGGCCTGGGGAGTCAATGTGAGCCAGTCGCTGCATTGAGAGGAACATGGAGTTCCAACGTGTGCCATTTGAAGTGACAAAGCCAATCTTATGCTTTTCCTCAACAAAATCTGAGGCTTTTACTCTCTTCTACAGAGCAGATGTGATGTTTTGTACTATCAGTTACCTTCTCTGTATCTTTGGCAACAAGATTTAAGGTGTGGGTTCTGCACCGTCTGTGAGAGGGAAGGCAAGGATACTCTAACGCTGAGAGAGATGCAGGCTCAAGCCCATCATCACCTTCATCTGAGCTCTCACTAGCAGGGGGAGATTCTGAGTCATTGTCTTCAGTTGTTTCATCAACTGCTGCATTAATAGCAACACTCTCTCAAAAACAGTCAAATGCTTTTACAAAATTTTAATTTTTTACAAAAATTGTCAGTCACTGTGCACACAGTTTTGTTTTGAATTTTAAATTCCTTGTACACATCTGCCAGCACTTTTGCCAGGACATCATATGTGTGTGATCCTCTGACATGACGCATACAAGTCAACCCCTCTGAGGGTCCACCTGTATAACCAAGTGAGAAAATCCATAAAATCAACACAAAATCCTTATAACCTCCAAATTGCACCAAAATCTGTTTTATTACAGTCTTTAAATGTGGGAGGAAATCGGAGCACCTGGAGGAAACCCACACAAACATGGGGAGAACATGCAAACTCCATACAGAAAGGCCACAGGTGGGAATCGAAGACCTTCTTGCTCTGAGGCAACATGCGCTAACCACAAAGCTATCGCGTTTATTAATCTATAAGATGCAGACAGATATCAGGGGTGGTGGCCAAGTGTTTAGTGCACTTGGTTTCAGTAACAAAGGTTCCTGGTTTGAATCCCACCCCATCAGCGTGGCCATGCCAATTTAACATGAAAAAGACCATCAAAATTATAGATTAATATTTTTTAATTACAGGTGTAAACTGTAAAATGTACATGAATATGTATGTACAAACCATTTACATATTAAAAGCATATGTAAAAGCTGAATTTTAGTTTTTGTAAACCAAAACAACCATCACCCACATTACGTTTGTCTGCTTATCTTTTATTTAAAACAGAAAAAGTCACAGACAAGTACAAGAGTGTACAGTTTATAACTGTTCATATTTTAATCTTGAACGAACTGAACTGAAGAAAGAATGAAAATCATTGAATTATCTTGACAGTGGTGCCATCATAAATGTCTTAAAGCGTGTTTTTTTTTTACATATATAAACATGTTACAGCATTTTCTTTTTGTAATAAACGTCTTACAGTGTGTTTTTTAAGTTGGAGACCGTTTCTGTGTCTGTGCGTGTAATCGACATGAAGACACGCATGCATTAAAAGTCGTCAAAAGTTATTTTTTAATGTCATGTATTTAATGTAATGTAATTTAATGTAGATCATCTGTGCACGCTGCACTGAGTGAGTGTGCGCTGCTGCACCAGGGGATACAGATTCTGACGGGAATAACTTCTTTGGCAGGACACCGGCAGACCAGTCTGGAAGTTACTGTAATGCGTGAGACTCGGAAAACAAGCATCAGGTTTCACAATCCTTTGTTTAGAACATTGTGTTTGTGTCTTTTTGTGATGATCATTTGACTATGTTTAAGAAAAACAGCAGTAAAATAAATTTACAACAGAAAACCCTGAATATCCATAAGACATTATTTGTACGTCTGTATGACTCTGAAACTTGGAAAAATCCATATAATTGATGAACAATCCATATAGGTTGACATGTATGATGACGGCATGCAAGTCCTGCTGATCTCCTCAGTCATAAATCATTTTTGTCAAGCCATTGAATTGTAATGCCCAGAAATCCCTTGTTGACTGCTGACCAGCAGTCAGCTGTTGTGCATACAAAGTCAAGCCAGCAAGTTCAGCTTTTAGGTTATTGATAAACTCAATTCATTCTTTATTCTGCAGTCCCTTCACCTGCCTTCGTGAAGGCACATGTCTGCCTGGTTGCAAACCAGTCACTAGTTTTATGAAGGAGGGTTTTTCAACCTGACTCAGAGGCTGTAAATCTCCAGCAGTGTAGTCTGTTATTAATCTGCCGACCTGTTGCTGGGAGTTCATACCCCTGAAGGCTGCAGGCAGTGTGACTTGAGACGTTTGGGGATTTTGACAGTCTTTGCCTTTCTGACCTTCGAGGACTTGCATATATCCTTTCACATTGGATGGATGCTTAAACTCAGCGTGTCTTTTCAAATTGAGGTCGTTGACGTTCGAACTTGTTTTTTCAGCGCAGGTGGATATAACTTGCACAGAAAGGTTGGGTTTTTACCGTCGGAGTCTTTGCGAGACAATAAGTAAAATGTCCATAAATAATCAAAAGAAGAGCCAGTGTCATCTGTGTTCTCTGTGTCTGTAATGTCTCTCCTTTCACTTCCACTTGTCTTTTTCAGAGTCGACGTCTGTCTGCGCTGTGCTGCTCCGGCATTGTTATGCTCGTTGTTATGGCTTGTGTGCACAATGCAACATGGGTAATGTAGTATGAAGCTGTGTAGTTTAGGTGTCGCACAGGTTGTGACACTCGAATCATCAGGAGAAAACAAATTCTGTAACGTTTAATTGGACATCAACATTGACATTCATTGTTCATTTCACACAATCTGAACTAATTCACATTCAAGTTCTTTATTTATAAATGTGTTGCATTCATTTCCATAGTTCACAGAAAAAAGAATGTGTTCAATGAACATGTGCTTTTGAACTCATTCATGCACAACACTGTGTTCTGTGCACCTCAGCACACAGGGGCACCTGCCTGCAGTTGCAGGCTGCCAATGTGCCAGTTCCTCACACAGCAATATGATAACCGCTTTGTGATACAGGATGATTTTTTAAATGCTTGTGCTTGTGCAGGCTCCCCCCCCAATGTGTCATGAAAAAATGCCACCCCAGGTGGCTGCCCGGTCTGCCCATACCAAAACCTGCAACTGATAATGTACAGGGCAAAAACGCAAGTCAATAGTGAAATCCTGTGATTTTGAATTCCTCAGACAGCACTGCATCACAAACTGTTATTCATTATTATTATCACTATAATCAGCTTTTACTGGAGGTGCCCAGGTCCAGGTCTAAACGCTGGGGTGATCGGGCCTTCTCTGTTGCTGGGCCCAAACTTTGGAATAAATTGCCCCCTGAAATGAGAATCATCTCTGACTTAGAGCTTTTTAAGTCCAGGCTCAAGACGCATTTGTTCAGGCTGGCTTTTAACACTCAGTAGCATGATGACACTTTATGCTATTAAATGTTTTTATGCATTTTTTTATATAATTGTTTCTGTAATGGTCTTAGTGTTGGATATTTGTTTTTATTAGGTTTTGTTTTAAAATTTTGTTGTAAAGCACTTTGGTCACTTTGAGTGTTGTAAAGGGCTCTAGAAATAAACTTGATTGATTGATTGATTGATTGATCACTTTACAGGGGCGTTGCTCGGCCGGTATCATAGATTTATGTCGATGCTATCCAGCTATACCCGCCTGCTGTGCGTAAACAAATGACGTCATAGAGTGCAGCCCAAGAACTGTCTGCAGAGGGGGAAAAAAAAAACTGTCCGCAGAGGAAAAGATGAAAAGGCGAGAAGTGTGTTTTGGTCCCAATATGGACATTCTGGATGATTTTCTCATGGACAGTACGACAATGAACAGCAGCTAAAGCAGCCAGCTTGATGAGGGCGCACTGCCGAATTTGGACAGCAGCGCGCGCCATGCGACACGACAAAAGTTAAATGAGCCAACTTTTTATGTACGTGTTACGTGTTGTTTATCTCAGTAAAAAGTGATAATAATGCAAATAACATGCTGTTGTCGTACGGTACGCATTTTTCTGAGTCCCTCCGTCCATCCCGTCATTATTCGCCCGAGTTAGACGAGGGCGAATAGCTGTCATTTTGGGCAACTGGGCATGGATGTTGGGCCTCTTGAAAATGCATACCGCCCTCCAAAAGCATGTTATTGTATTAATACGAGATATAACCATATGGGCAAGAGATTGAATGGGAAACCTTTGTCAAGTACTATAATGTGGAGTTACAAATGCTACTTAAAAGTTTACTGTCCAAAGAAGAAGCTTTATGTTATCCAGAAGCGACATTGTCTTTTCTGGCTTTGGACGGTTGGACCATCATGCAGTGGAAACGTGAGTATGTGCTCCGGACTAAAGACAAAAAGGACCATCCAGACTGTTATCAGCAGCCAATCCAAATGAAGGTGACCACACAAAATATCAAATATATTGGGTTCATAAAGTAAATGTAAGAATCAAATCAAATCAAATCAATTTTATTTATATAGTGCCAAATCACAACAAACAGTTGCCCCAAGGCGCCTTATATTGTAAGGCAAGGCAGAGTTGTAGTCTTACACACCTCTCTGCAGCTTCTCTCCCCCTGCCATCCCCTCATTACCCCATCACCATAGAGACGGTGCCTGCTCCCAGACTACCAATAACCAGCAAAAATCTATTTAAGCATAAAAATTCAAAAAGAAAAAATAATATAGCACCTTCAACTGCACCACAGACTAAAACAGTTAAATGTGGTCTATTAAACATTAGGTCTCTCGCTTCTAAGTCCCTGTTAGTAAATGATATAATAATTGATCAACATATTGATTTATTCTGCCTTACAGAAACCTGGTTACAGCAGGATGAATATGTTAGTTTAAATGAGTCAACACCCCCGAGTCACACTAACTGCCAGAATGCTCGTAGCACGGGCCGAGGCGGAGGATCAGCAGCAATCTTCCATTCCAGCTTATTAATTAATCAAAAACCCAGACAGAGCTTTAATTCATTTGAAAGCTTGACTCTTAGTCTTGTCCATCCAAATTGGAAGTCCCAAAAACCAGTTTTATTTGTTGTTATCTATCGTCCTCCTGGTCATTACTGTGAGTTTCTCTGTGACTTTTCAGAACTTTTGTCTGACTTAGTGCTTAGCTCAGATAAGATAATTATAGTGGGCGATTTTAACATCCACACAGATGCTGAGAATGACAGCCTCAACACTGCATTCAATCTATTATTAGACTCAGTTGGCTTTGCTCAAAATGTAAATGAGTCCACCCACCACTTTAATCATATCTTAGATCTTGTTCTGACTTATGGTATGGAAATTGAAGACTTAACAGTATTCCCTGAAAACTCCCTTCTGTCTGATCATTTCTTAATAACATTTACATTTACTCTGATGGACTACCCAGCAGTGGGGAATAAGTTTCATTACACTAGAAGTCTTTCAGAAAGTGCTGTAACTAGGTTTAAGGATATGATTCCTTCTTTGTGTTCTCTAATGCCATATACCAACACAGTGCAGAGTAGCTACCTAAACTCTGTAAGTGAGATAGAGTATCTCGTCAATAGTTTTACATCCTCATTGAAGAGAACTTTGGATGCTGTAGCTCCTCTGAAAAAGAGAGCTTTAAATCAGAAGTGCCTGACTCCGTGGTATAACTCACAAACTCGCAGCTTAAAGCAGATAACCCGTAAGTTGGAGAGGAAACGGCGTCTCACTAATTTAGAAGATCTTCACTTAGCCTGGAAAAAGAGTCTGTTGCTTTATAAAAAAGCCCTCCGTAAAGCTAGGACATCTTACTACTCATCACTAATTGAAGAAAATAAGAACAACCCCAGGTTTCTTTTCAGCACTGTAGCCAGGCTGACAAAGAGTCAGAGCTCTACTGAGCCGAGTATTCCTTTAACTTTAACTAGTAATGACTTCATGACTTTCTTTGCTAATAAAATTTTAACTATTAGAGAAAAAATTACTCATAACCATCCCAAAGACGTATCGTTATCTTTGGCTGCTTTCAGTGATGCCAGTATTTGGTTAGACTCTTTCTCTCCAATTGTTCTGTCTGAGTTATTTTCATTAGTTACTTCCTCCAAACTATCAACATGTCTATTAGACCCCATTCCTACCAGGCTGCTCAAGGAAGCCCTACCATTATTTAATGCTTCGATCTTAAATATGATCAATCTATCTTTATTAGTTGGCTATGTACCACAGGCTTTTAAGGTGGCAGTAATTAAACCATTACTTAAAAAGCCATCACTTGACCCAGCTATCTTAGCTAATTATAGGCCAATCTCCAACCTTCCTTTTCTCTCAAAAATTCTTGAAAGGGTAGTTGTTAAACAGCTAACTGATCATCTGCAGAGGAATGGTCTATTTGAAGAGTTTCAGTTAGGTTTTAGAATTCATCATAGTACAGAAACAGCATTAGTGAAGGTTACAAATGATCTTCTTATGGCCTCAGACAGTGGACTCATCTCTGTGCTTGTTCTGTTAGACCTCAGTGCTGCTTTTGATACTGTTGACCATAAAATTTTATTACAGAGATTAGAGCATGCCATAGGTATTAAAGGCACTGCGCTGTGGTGGTTTGAATCATATTTGTCTAATAGATTACAATTTGTTCATGTAAATGGGGAATCTTCTTCACAGACTATGGTTAATTATGGAGTTCCACAAGGTTCTGTGCTAGGACCAATTTTATTCACTTTATACATGCTTCCCTTAGGCAGTATTATTAGACGGCATTGCTTAAATTTTCATTGTTACGCAGATGATACCTAGCTTTATCTATCCATGAAGCCAGAGGACACACACCAATTAGCTAAACTGCAGGATTGTCTTACAGACATAAGGACATGGATGACCTCTAATTTCCTGCTTTTAAATTCAGATAAAACTGAAGTTATTGTACTTGGCCCCACAAATCTTAGAAACATGGTGTCTAACCAGATCCTTACTCTGGATGGCATTACCCTGACCTCTAGTAATATTGTGAGAAATCTTGGAGTCATTTTTGATCAGGATATGTCATTCAAAGTGCATATTAAACAAATATGTAAGACTGCTTTTTTGCATTTACGCAATATCTCTAAAATTAGAAAGGTCTTGTCTCAGAGTGATGCTGAAAAACTAATTCATGCATTTATTTCCTCTAGGCTGGACTATTGTAATTCATTATTATCAGGTTGTCCTAAAAGTTCCCTAAAAAGCCTTCAGTTAATTCATTACGTAATTATTGTATGGCTTTGCCTTACAATATAAAGCACCTTGGGGCAACTGTTTGTTGTGATTTGGCGCTATATAAATAAAATTGATTGAAATAAAATTGATTGATACAATAATTACGGAAAAACCCCAACGGTCAAAACGACCCCCTGTGAGCAAGCACTTGGCAACAGTGGGAAGGAAAAACTCCCTTTTAACAGGAAGAAACCTCCAGCAGAACCAGGCTCAGGGAGGGGCAGTCTTCTGCTGGGACTGGTTGGGGCTGAGGGAGAGGACCAGGAAAAGGACATGCTGTGGAAGACAGCAGAGATCGATCACTAATGATTAAATGCAGAGTGGTGCATACAGAGCAAAAAGAGAAAGAAACACTCAGTGCATCATGGGAACCCCCCCAGCAGTCTAAGTCTATAGCAGCATAACTAAAGGATGGTTCAGGGTCACTTGATCCAGCCCTAACTATAAGCTTTAGCAAAAAGGAAAGTTTTAAGCCTAATCTTAAAAGTAGAGAGGGTGTCTGTCTCCCTGATCTGAATTGGGAGCTGGTTCCACAGGAGAGGAGCCTGAAAGCTGAAGGCTCTGCCTCCCATTCTACTCTTACAAACCCTAGGAACTACAAGTAAGCCTGCAGTCTGAGAGCGAAGCGCTCTATTGGGGTGATATGGTACTATGAGGTCCCTAAGATAAGATGGGACCTGATTATTCAAAACCTTATAAGTAAGAAGAAGAATTTTAAATTTTAAACATATCCTGATCAAAAATGACTCCAAGATTTCTCACAGTATTACTAGAGGTCAGGGTAATGCCATCCAGAGTAAGGATCTGGTTAGACACCATGTTTCTAAGATTTGTGGGGCCAAGTACAATAACTTCAGTTTTATCTGAGTTTAATCACAAATCACGAATCACAAATTATCTTTGCATTTTCCATACCATCCCAACTTTTTTGATTTTGTATTGTATTAGTATTATTTGCATATGTCCCAAAATAGCTTATTTAGAGGAAAAAAACCTGTCATATTTTTTATAAGTCCCATTTAATTTTGAAATGTGGTACTATTGCTTAATTTAACAAGAAACAAAATTAATTTAATGGCCATACTTTATATTTACAACACAACACCACAGAAGCTAATGGGCTAATTAATGTTAATGTACAAGGTTCAAAGAACTTGTGAAAAAAATTGCTTCTTATTATCACTGAAGAGATGAAAACATGAAAGTTTTCATTTGTTTCTAATGTAGAAACATAAGAAAGTTTGTCATATGGACACATTCTGGTCATGTGCAGCAGACACGTCCATCTGGGAGGAGACCCCGGGGAAGACCCAGGACTAGGTGGAGAGATTATATCTCCACACTGGCCTAGGAACACCTCGAGATCCCCCAGTCAGAGGTGGTCAATGTGACATGGGAAAGGGAAGTCTGGGGTCCACTGCTGGAGCTGTTGCCCTCCGACCCAAACCCGGAAAAGCAGTTGAAATTAAAACCTTCCTTCTTTCATTTATTTGTTTTTTTCAAATGGTTTGTGTGACAACTGCACATACTGGGCTCAAAGATGAAACTGGTAAGTTGTGTCTTTTGATAAGAACTGTGGGTAGCAGCACCATCAGCTGTTGGCCATTATAATTGATCTTGCTCCTTCTGTTGACACCTAGGCAGGTAGTGGGCCAGGCCTTGTGATCAGCACCCACTCTGGTGTTGAAGTCTCCGAATAGGTAGAGGCCTTATGTGCTGGGAATCCCAGATATCACTTTTTCTAGAGACTCGTAGAACTGGTCTTTTTCCTCTGGGTTAGAGTAGAGGGTTGGAGCGTATGCACTAACAATGGTGGCTGGGTCTGAAGATGTTGACAGCCGGAGGGCAAGAATTCTCTCGCTGCCAATTGATAGTGGCTCAATGCACGTGACCAGGGTGTTCTTCACATAAAATGTGACACCGTGCTGACGGGATTGGTCCAAGGACTTCCCTTGCCAAAAGAAGGTGTAAGTTGATTCCTTGATGTACTGCTGTCTGCCAGCCGAGTTTCCTGGAGTAAAGATTTGTATGCCGATGCTGTCTTTAAAGCAGACACACTAAATGTCAATTTACACTATGGCAGCTCATCTCGACAGAAAGGAACTAGCATGTATGATTTTAGGGTTTACAAATGTTTTTGACTGTTAAACTTTCTCACTTTACTTAACTCACTTTACCAGCAAATACATTTTAGCAGACTGAAAGTTAGCAGAACTAAATGTAGCGGACGTTAATTGGCCCACTGATGATTTTCAAAGTTAGCTGAAAAGCTAATCCGCTAACCAAAAAAATTTGCTTCATTAATTAGCGGTTAGCGGATTAGCGAAAGTGTGCCCACTACTGATTTTTTTTTCCAGTGTGTCACATTGGTTTTTTTTTTAATACGTATTATTCTTTTTATGATTTCAAGCTTAAAAAACCAAAAGGCCATTCACTTTTAAAGATGATGATTGTTATCAAAATGTAGAAATGATTATGTTGTTCCTTGGTTATAACAACAGGAACATTTGTGTCTTTCAGTTTTTTTACATTTACTTTAAGACAATTTGACAATTAAATATTTGTAATTCCATAACCTTACATTTTACTACCCAGGTTTATAAATTAATTTCTTGTTATTCCAGGCCTCGCACACACTCTCTTATCCACCATTTGTCTTTCAGTGCTCAAGGTCAGCCATTACTCAGTGAAATTACTGCTTTTCAGGAGTTAGCTTCCCTTCGGCAAATGTGTTTTAATCTGAGAGTTGAATCAGTTCCCTTACGAGTGTTAAAGGGATGGGGACAGATAAAAACGAATGTGCTGCTACAATAAGAAATGACTTGGAATGGTAAAGAACTTCCCTGTGCCAAAGTGATTCAGAGAGTCATCTATCAAATGTACACTCTTGATTTTAGGACCAATTCTTTTTGGAAAAGGAGGAGATCACTCACAGCGAAGCAGAGACGACTGCATGGGTTGGGGCAATAGGTAACGTTGTTTTTGATATTCAGTGTTTATGGGTCATTTTGATGTGGTATACTGAGTCCAAATACAGAAAATGTGTGTTGTGACAAAGAAAAGTATAGCGATCTGTTGAGTTTAATAAACAAAGATATACAGTGCATCTGGAAAGTATTCACAGCGCTTTTTCCACATTTTGTTATGTTAAATTCGACACATAATACCCAATAATGACAACATAAATAAAGTTTTTCTTTTACATTTTTGCAAATTTATAAAGAATAAAAATAATAAAAAATAAAATAATAAATCACATGTACATAAGTATTCACACCCTTTGCTCAACTTTGTTGATGCACCTTTGGCAGCAATTACAGCCTCACGTCTTCTTGAATATGATGCCAGAAGCTTGATGCACCTGTCTTTGGGCAGTTTGGTCCATTCCTCTTTGTAGCACCTCTCAAGCTCCATCAGGTTAGATGGGGAGCGTCAGTGTACAGCCATTTTCAGATATCTCCAGAGATGTTCTACGAGGTCCCTAAGATAAGATGGGACCTGATTATTCAAAACCTTATAAGTAAGAAGAAGAATTTTAAATTCTATTCTAGAATTAACAGGAAGCCAATGAAGAGAGGCCAATATGGGTGAGATATGCTCTCTCCTTCTAGTCCCCGTCAGTACTCTAGCTGCAGCATTTTGAATTAACTGAAGGCTTTTTAGGGAACTTTTAGGACAACCTGATAATAATGAATTACAATAGTCCAGCCTAGAGGAAATAATTGCATGAATTAGTTTTTCAGCATCACTCTGAGACAAGACCTTTCTGATTTTAGAGATATTGCGTAAATGCAAAAAAGCAGTCCTACATATTTGTTTAATATGCGCTTTGAATGACATATCCTGATCAAAAATGACTCCAAGATTTCTCACAGTATTACTAGAGGTCAGGGTAATGCCATCCAGAGTAAGGATCTGGTTAGACACCATGTTTCTAAGATTTGTGGGGCCAAGTACAATAACTTCAGTATTATCTGAGTTTAAAAGCAGGAAATTAGAGGTCATCCATGTCTTTATGTCTGTAAGACAATCCTGCAGTTTAGCTAATTGGTGTGTGTCCTCTGGCTTCATGGATAGATAAAGCTGGGTATCATCTGCGTAACAATGAAAATTTAAGCAATACCATCTAATAATACTGCCTAAGGGAAGCATGTATAAAGTGAATAAAATTGGTCCTAGCACAGAACCTTGTGGAACTCCATAATTAACTTTAGTCTGTGAAGAAGATTCCCCATTTACATGAACAAATTGTAATCTATTAGACAAATATGATTCAAACCACCGCAGCGCAGTGCCTTTAATACCTATGGCATGCTCTAATCTCTGTAATAAAATTTTATGGTCAACAGTATCAAAAGCAGCACTGAGGTCTAACAGAACAAGCACAGAGATGAGTCCACTGTCCGAGGCCATAAGAAGATCATTTGTAACCTTCACTAATGCTGTTTCTGTACTATGATGAATTCTAAAACCTGACTGAAACTCTTCAAATAGACCATTCCTCTGCAGATGATCAGTTAGCTGTTTTACAACTACCCTTTCAAGAATTTTTGAGAGAAAAGGAAGGTTGGAGATTGGCCTATAATTAGCTAAGATAGCTGGGTCAAGTGATGGCTTTTTAAGTAATGGTTTAATTACTGCCACCTTAAAAGCCTGTGGTACATAGCCAACTAACAAAGATAGATTGATCATATTTAAGATCGAAGCATTAAATAATGGTAGGGCTTCCTTGAGCAGCCTGGTAGGAATGGGGTCTAATAAACATGTTGATGGTTTGGATGAAGTAACTAATGAAAATAACTCAGACAGAACAATCGGAGAGAAAGAGTCTAACCAAATACCGGCATCACTGAAAGCAGCCAAAGATAACGATACGTCTTTGGGATGGTTATGAGTAATTTTTTCTCTAATAGTTAAAATTTTGTTAGCAAAGAAAGTCATGAAGTCATTACTAGTTAAAGTTAATGGAATACTCAGCTCAATAGAGCTCTGACTCTTTGTCAGCCTGGCTACAGTGCTGAAAAGAAACCTGGGGTTGTTCTTATTTTCTTCAATTAGTGATGAGTAGAAAGATGTCCTAGCTTTACGGAGGGCTTTTTTATAGAGCAACAGACTCTTTTTCCAGGCTAAGTGAAGATCTTCTAAATTAGTGAGACGCCATTTCCTCTCCAACTTACGGGTTATCTGCTTTAAGCTACGAGTTTGTGAGTTATACCACGGAGTCAGGCACTTCTGATTTAAAGCTCTCTTTTTTAGAGGAGCTACAGCATCCAAAGTTGTCTTCAATGAGGATGTAAAACTATTGACGAGATACTCTATCTCACTTACAGAGTTTAGGTAGCTACTCTGCACTGTGTTGGTATATGGCATTAGAGAACATAAAGAAGGAATCATATCCTTAAACCTAGTTACAGTGCTTTCTGAAAGACTTCTAGTGTAATGAAACTTATTCCCCACTGCTGGGTAGTCCATCAGAGTAAATGTAAATGTTATTAAGAAATGATCAGACAGAAGGGAGTTTTCAGGGAATACTGTTAAGTCTTCTATTTCCATACCATAAGTCAGAACAAGATCTAAGATATGATTAAAGTGGTGGGTGGACTCATTTACTTTTTGAGCAAAGCCAATAGAGTCTAATAATAGATTAAATGCAGTGTTGAGGCTGTCATTCTCAGCATCTGTGTGGATGTTAAAATCGCCCACTATAATTATCTTATCTGAGCTAAGCACTAAGTCAGACAAAAGGTCTGAAAATTCACAGAGAAACTCACAGTAACGACCAGGTGGACGATAGATAATAACAAATAAAACTGGTTTTTGGGACTTCCAATTTGGATGGACAAGACTAAGAGTCAAGCTTTCAAATGAATTAAAGCTCTGTCTGGGTTTTTGATTAATTAATAAGCTGGAATGGAAGATTGCTGCTAATCCTCCTCCTCGGCCCGTGCTACGAGCATTCTGACAGTTAGTGTGACTCGGGGGTGTTGACTCATTTAAACTAACATATTCATCCTGCTGTAACCAGGTTTCTGTAAGGCAGAATAAATCAATATGTTGATCAATTATTATATCATTTACCAACAGGGACTTAGAAGAGAGAGACCTAATGTTTAATAGACCACATTTAACTGTTTTAGTCTGTGGTGCAGTTGAAGGTGCTATATTATTTTTTCTTTTTGAATTTTTATGCTTAAATAGATTTTTGCTGGTTATTGGTGGTCTGGGAGCAGGCACCGTCTCTACGGGGATGGGGTAATGAGGGGATGGCAGGGGGAGAGAAGCTGCAGAGAGGTGTGCAAGACTACAACTCTGCTTCCTGGTCCCAACCCTGGATAGTCACGGTTTGGAGGATTTAAGAAAATTGGCCAGATTTCTAGAAATGAGAGCTGCTCCATCCAAAGTGGGATGGATGCCGTCTCTCCTAACAAGACCAGGTTTTCCCCAGAAGCTTTGCCAATTATCTATGAAGCCCACCTCATTTTTTGGACACCACTCAGACAGCCAGCAATTCAAGGAGAACATGCGGCTAAACATGTCACTCCCGGTCTGATTGGGGAGGGGCCCAGAGAAAACTACAGAGTCCGACATTGTTTTTGCAAAGTTACACACCGATTTAATGTTAATTTTAGTGACCTCCGATTGGCGTAACCGGGTGTCATTACTGCCGACGTGAATTACAATCTTACCAAATTTACGCTTAGCCTTAGCCAGCAGTTTCAAATTTCCTTCAATGTCGCCTGCTCTGGCCCCCGGAAGACAATTGACTATGGTTGCTGGTGTCGCTAACTTCACATTTTGCAAAACAGAGTCGCCAATAACCGGAGTTTGATCCTCGGCGGGTGTGTCGCCGAGTGGGGAAAAACAGTTAGAGATGTGAACGGGTTGGCGGTGTACACGGGGCTTCTGTTTAGGGCTACGCTTCCTCCTCACAGTCACCCAGTCGGCCTGCTTTCCCGGCTGCTCGGGATCTGCCAGGGGGTAACTAACAGCGGCTAAGCTACCTTGGTCCGCACCGACTACAGGGGCCTGGCTAGCTGTAGAATTTTCCACGGTGCGGAGCCGAGTCTCCAATTCGCCCAGCCTGGCCTCCAAAGCTACGAATAAGCGACACTTATTACAAGTACCATTACTGCTAAAGGAGGCCGAGGAATAACTAAACATTTCACACCCAGAGCAGAAAAGTGCGGGAGAGACAGGAGAAGCCGCCATGCTAAATCGGCTAAGAGCTAGTAGCTACGCTAAGCTAGCGGATTCCTAAAAACACGCAAAGTGAATAATGTGTAAATAATTTAGAGGTGATTGAGCAGATGGAGTGCTTTAGTTAAGGCACGTAAAGATTACACTGGGAAACAAATCGTAATCTAGATAACTAGATCAATCTAACTGCGCAGATTAAACAGCTAACAGATACAGAAAAACACCGCTGTGCTCCGGAACAGGAAGTGATACAATACCGCAGTGAGAGCCAACCACCAGTAGAGGCCCCAACCACCAGTAGAGGTGGTTGGGGCCTCAAAAACATAGACAAAAACATAGATATTCTGAAAGCACAGGTTGTCCTGAAAAAAGAGACATAAAACTTGATTGTGGGATGCAGGGAGAGCTGTTAACAGCAATTATAAAACATTTATGCCAGGCGAGCGAACTGTCCAAAAAATGACCTTGGACCCCAGAGGGTTAAGCAACCTATGGTGAGACCACTCATAGGGCTGTAAAACTTAGTTACTGCCAAGGTTAGATATAGCTTTGGTTAAGTTCACATAACTTTTTTTGGATAAAGTGTTATGTGTCGGACGCAGCTCAGAGAACCGACCAGCGTTTGAAGGACCCAGTATGAAATAAGCAGAGCACGGTACAAAGGCTAACTGAATTTAATACATAACAGTGATGTGATACAAAACAACAAAAGAGTGTGCGGTCTGGCGTGGTGGTGATACGGTGCGCTCCCAGCAGCGCTAACGGTCCGGAGCCAGAAGCTGTTCGGACCCAAGGACCCCGCCGACACCCCCCAGGTGGCCGCAACAAACCGAGTCTGTGAAAGAAGGAACCATTATGTGAGTCCACACTCTACACACAGAGAGACCACTCAAAGGTGTACATAAACAGCAAACACTTCCTGGCTTAATTACTAATCAGCTTCCCAACCTGCAGGCATGGAACATCCAGTTCACAAAACTCCACTGCAGTGGAAGCCGATACATGACTAACGTACAGCTCAATATAATAAGGTGTGAGGGACACCACATTTACTGACTGTATAAACGTTAGTCACAAAATCTAACGTACCTCAGGAAGTGTGCTGACGAGCGTGAGACCTCACCCCCTCCTCTTTCACAGACCGTGCATCAAACCCTGGACGTTCTCTGCATCCACTGATGATGAGATGGCTCCCGAGACGACGATCTCACCCGTCTGGTCACAAGGTCGAGTCTCTGGCAAATACACACTGTATACTCCAGTCTTAAATGCCACCATGTTCCAATCCATATAGATGCACCACAGCTGTGAGTCCTGACGAGCCGCAGGTGATCAGGGTGAGGTCCTGATAACCTCAGCAACACAGCCACTCAGTCCCAAATGCAAGCCACCTGGAAGGAAAAACAAAAGACAGAAACAAAAAGGCAGCCAGGCCCCCCAGCCATACAACAGTACCCCACCCTCACGGGAAGCCTCCCGGCGACCACACAAACCTGGCCCAGGAGAAACACCCCCCTCCAGGGACCATGTCTGGAAACCGCATCTGCATTCGTCTTCCAACAGAATGGTTGATGTCCTCTCCTCTGGCTGCATCCTTGCCTTTGTTTCAGTCAGTCACTTAGCACAGGTGTGGCCAGGAGTTCTTAAACCTGTGCGGTCAGCCTTTATCCAACCATGTTTGGTCTTTAGTCATAAAACAAAAAAGACAAACACAAACAACCAAAACACCCCCCCTCCCCAGGGGACCGTCCCATCAAACCCCGGGAAGAGGAGAAAAGAAAAACCCCAAACTTAAGCTTACAAATAAAAGTGCTAAAACACCCCCCCCCCCCCAAACGACATGTAGGGACCAACACCCCCCAGAGGACTTCCCGCCAGCTCCAGGAGTAATAACCACAGCCGAGGTCCCTCTGGGATCCAACGTCACCCAGGGGGACTCCCAGCGCCTCCCAGAGGACCACTCGTCAACCCCAGGAGACGCCTCCCCTCATGACCAACGGACCCAGCCCCGGCCGTCTATGGCTAGATGGACCCACAGCCCTTTCCCCCCCAGAGGACACCACAGTCAAACCCTGAGGGCGGAAACTGGGGGGAAAAACAAGAAGAGAGAAAAAAAAAAAAACATACAAACAAAACAACCCCAACCCCACCCCCTTGGCGCAGTGGAAACTGGAAGCACGTCCAGTGTCACCAACCGTGACTATACCCCAGAAGCCAACCGGGAGGAGTGGAACAGCGGTTATGGCAAACGGCACCACTCCTCCGACTTCTACACCAGCCACTAGCTGCGGGTATATCCCACTGCCCCAAACCTCAGCCATGCCGATGGCAGACGGCCAAAGGCGCGCTGAAGCCGGAAGTGGAACAGGGAATCAAAAAACACCCCCCCCCCCCAGGTGCAGAGGTTACCCGGGAAACACCCAGTATAACCAAACTGCACCACTCCAGCAACGCCGACACTACGGCTCACCCGGCTGGAGCCAGAGGAGAAGAGAGGGAAGAAAAAGAAAATACCCCAAACCCCCCCCCCCCTCCCGGGTGCAGAGGCTACCTGGGAAATGCCCAGCACAACCAAACTGCACCCCTCCAGCAACGCCGACACTACGGCTTACCCGGCTGGAGTCAGAGGAGAAGAGAGGGCATAACAAAAACAAACAAAAAAAAAAGAAAAAAAAACCCAAGTACCACCCCATCACCCCCCAGGGGACCGTCCCATCAAACCCTGGGGAGGTGAAACAAAAAGAAAGACTAACAGACCAACATACAGTTGTTTGGGTCCTTTTTTTTTTTTTTTTCTTCTTAGACAGAACTGCAGGGTCACGACCCAGACACTAAATAGTGTAAAACAAAAAATAAAATCCCACACAAAAACCAACTCAAAAAACACCCACACAAAATGAACTAACACAAAACAAATCAGTGACGTATACCGTTAAGCTCAAACAAATCAAACACACCTGTTCTAATTTAAGAGCTTAACGGTAATGTGACTAAGTCACCAAAAGAGGGAGCCAAAGTGCTAAAAATGAAAAAAACCCCTTTGGTGACAGAAAACAAACGAGCTGCATCTCCGTGCGCAGCTGTGTGCAACACACAACCAAAATGTGCTCAACTAAATAACGCCGGAGCTGATACAACAGACGCAGTAGTTATCTTTATCCGGGGAAACGGGGCTACAACTGTAACACAGGAAGCTCAGCGACCCGTGCCACAGAGCTCCGCCGTGCGCGTGCACCCATTACAGACACACTCTTGCAGCTCCCGTTTAAACCTCTTATCCGGTCGGAGCGTGACGCGAAGCCGTCGCCAGTCACACTCCACCACGACCCACGGATAAGGCACAACACAGGAACACGGCTGCAAGAGAGCACAAATCAGTATTCAGCAATGGGTCTCAAACACGCACCATCCGGGCGGAGAGCACCCACAACTGATCCGGATAACTACTGAATGTCTGCTGCCGCCTTCCCGGCGCGTTACCGTCTCTGCTACCGCTGGGTCCGTGATGTTTGGCCAGAGACTACTGTTATGTGTCGGACGCAGCTCGGAGAACCGACCAGCGTTTGAAGGACCCAGTATGAAATAAGCAGAGCACAGTACAAAGGCTAACTGAATTTAATACATAACAGTGATGTGATACAAAACAACAAAAGAGTGTGCGGTCTGGCGTGGTGGTGATACGGTGCGCTCCCAGCAACGCTAACGGTCCGGAGCCAGAAGCCGTTCGGACCCAAGGACCCCGCCGACACCCCCCCAGGTGGCCGCAACAAACCGAGTCTGTGAAAGAAGGAACCATTATGTGAGTCCACACTCTACACACAGAGATACCACTCAAAGGTGTACATAAACAGCAAACACTTCCTGGCTTAATTACTAATCAGCTTCCCAACCTGCAGGCATGGAACATCCAGTTCACAAAACTCCACTGCAGTGGAAGCCGATACATGACTAACGTACAGCTCAATATAATAAGGTGTGAGGGACACCACATTTACTGACTGTATAAACGTTAGTCACAAAATCTAACGTACCTCAGGAAGTGTGCTGACGAGCGTGAGACCTCACCCCCTCCTCTTTCACAGACCGTGCATCAAACCCTGGACGTTCTCTGCATCCACTGATGATGAGATGGCTCCCGAGACGACGATCTCACCCGTCTGGTCACAAGGTCGAGTCTCTGGCAAATACACACTGTACACTCCAGTCTTAAATGCCACCATGTTCCAATCCATATAGATGCACCACAGCTGTGAGTCCTGACGAGCTGCAGGTGATCAGGGTGAGGTCCTGATAACCTCAGCAACACAGCCACTCAGTCCCAAATGCAAGCCACCTGGAAGGAAAAACAAAAGACAGAAACAAAAAGGCAGCCAGGCCCCCCAGCCATACAACATAAAGATTTTGTATTAATTCTATCGATTAGATATTGATAAGTATTTTGTTCAGCTAGAAACAGTATTTTTGTTGTGTTATAAGAAAGTTTATTTTTTGGCTTCTATGTCAGTAAAATGTAACTCAGTACTTGAACCATGTTGTATGCCCTCCAGTAGCTCGCTTAATGGCAGCTTAGGGATTGTTTTTTTCATGAATGCACAATGATAGTGTCTGTGTATGTCCTTGTCACGTGTGTATTTCACTTTGTAAATGTTGCATGTATGACTCAGAATAACATTTTGTGGCTGTAGATTAAGAAGAAAAGAAAATGGTTTCAAAGAACAATGATGAAGAAGAGCTGGCAAGAGCTATACAGAAGGAAATGAAGAAGGTATGTATAAAGTACAATTATGATTGTTTCCAAGAAATGGTATAATAGTATATAGAGATAAAGTACATTTACTGCCATGCTTTACATACACATCATATTAAACTGTTCTTTTTACCACACATGTACAGTCCCCAGCAGCTTCACAAGAAGAAGAATGTATTTTGAGTCCTGAGGTAAACTATATCTACAATTCTTATGGTTCTTTGCTTGCTTTATTTATCATCACATCTCTTTGTTTAATTTCACTCAGGTTAAATTAATCATGATTATTATTCTGTTACAGAATGATGATGATGATGATGATGATGATGATGATGATGATGATGAAGTAATGGACAAGAGCATGCAGACTGCATTGGTGAGCACCTCATTGTCTTTTTTAATTCATATAAAACATCCAGTGGCAATAGTGTCAGTCATTTTGACTTTGTATAATCATTGAACAATCTGCATTTATTTACAGCTGGAAGAGAAGGTCAACAACCTAACAAAAGAAAATGCTAAACTTTTGGCAAGAAATAAGCGGTTGCATTTGGCCCTTGAGAATCTGAGAAGTAAGTACAAAATGTCCATGTGTACTCTTAATCAGTGTTGTGCAAGTTCACACTTCATGAACTTGTTCAAAGGTCAGTTCACACATGTTCAAAGTGAACTTTTCATGTTGATAGATCACCATTTCAATTTTGAACTAGTTCAAAGTTCAGTTCATTTTTTAGGTGTGAAATTAAGATGAAAGACTGAACTTGTTTTTCAAACTATGACTTCAATCACTATGTCTATCTTCTATCCTAAAACTGTTCACTAGTAAGTAAGTAAGTCCCTTCGGCTGTTCCCTTGTTTGCATTCGGGGTCGCCACAGCAAATCCAAGTGGATCTGCATGTTGAATTGGCACAGGTTTTACGCCGGATGCCCTTCCTGACTCAACTCCACATTACATGGAGAAATGTAGCAGGGGTGGGAGTTGAACCGGGAACCTTCCGCACTGAAATCAAGCGCACTAACCACTTGGCCACCAAAACTGTTCGCTCTAGATCTTAAATTCTATCACACAAAATGTAAGGTTTTGTATATAAAGTATGCCTGAAACTTGAGAGACCACACATGTGGAGATAAAAAAAATCATATATCTAACAGTTTTGGTCATAGGGGAAACCGGGGCACCGTGAATCATGGGGCACAATGAATCAGTAGCTATATCTGCAAAACTACATATATATATACAAAGACATCCCCTTTATAAATTAGTGTTTTGTTTTTGGATACATTAAGGGTAAAACTAAGTGGCAAGTGAAGTCATTTTTTTATTTTTTTTATTTTGTGATGTCAGTACTGGGTTTCCTCTGTCTCACAACAGAGGAAAGGTGGCCCCCAAAAACTGTTAGAAGACTACCCCGTCCAACTGATAAGCATGCACCCGGGGCACAGTGAATCAGTCTAGAAAGTGATTTACTAAGCCCTAGTATCAAGTGGATGACAAATATTACTTGTTGAAGTTTATACATTTATTTTTCCATGAATTATTTCTATAATTTCTGTATATAAACAAATTTTCACATTTGAACAGAAATGATGACAGTTGTATATATAAATTTGACCACAAGCAGTTGCAGGCCATCTTCAATTGTCATGAACTTTTGATGATTTTTTGTAGTTTAGCTTGAATTTTTTTATCCTTACAAATCTGTCTTTCTTTTAGACTTGCCTGATTTACTGGACGTGGTAAAAAAGTTAAAAGCTGTACCATGCTCTTCACAGCATGCCTCTGCTTCACATGCTTCCACTTCATCTTCTGCTGCTTGTTCACCAGCTCATTCCGAAGACACAAGTGGTGAGGACATGGTAGGTGCATGTTTTTAATTCCCTTGTTGCATTTTATCTGTGCCAATGGTGTAAAAAATGACAATAAGTGGCACCTCCACATAAACTGGAATTCTGTTTTGTTTTCTTTAGCATAAGGATAAATGTGTGCACACATACATGTATATTTGCTTTCTTATGGGGGGGGGGGGGGGTAATTGTGATTAAAAAATCATGTTCTGTGCAAAAAGCCAAATTATTTGCTTGGTGTAATTTACTGATAACACATACCTCTATCATTCATCACCATCTATACATCACCACTATTTTTGAAATCGTTTCTAATTGAAACAATTTGATTTTCAGGTGGATTACTTCTGCGAGCTGCCAAAGCACTGGATGATGAATCAATACTCAAGGAAACAGCTGGTCGTGAAAACACTTGTGTTGTGATAGAAGTACGTTATCATCGGTCATGCTACAAAAGCTCCACAGGGTTTATGACGAGGGAGGAGAATCGGGACCTGGATTCTAGACATGGTCCATCCGAGAAAGGCTTTGATGAATTCTGTCGAACTGTGATAGAAGATTGTCAAGGATTTTATATAGTTCATGCTTATATTATCAAGGATTTTATATAGTTCATGCTTATATGATCATTTATTTTATATAATTCATGCTTATATTAACATTTATTTCCTTTTATGACTACGTGTACTTTTCCTCTTTGTGAGAAGAGGAGGTTTTAAAAAGAAAGACTTGTTGTCTGCATTCTTCATAATTGAGCAAACTATTTTTCATTTTGCATAAGTGCCTTATCCTGCTTTGACGAGCCACAAGGCTCATGTTGCAGGAATGGAAGGTTCCAGCCATTACCTTGCTTTGCTACCTCCCTCTTGCAGACATGACTCATGTGTAACCTCTCCCTGACTGTCCTTGTTTGTTTTTCTCATGTTGATGAACTAAATAAAAAGCTGATCCAGAGGAGGGGATTTTAGGAGAGCTTTGGAGCTGAGCACTTACAAGCTGCTACTGCCCGCCCTCCTCCTCTGCACAGAGCATAAAATATATATATTTGTCTCTCTCTGACTGGTTTCTTTACAGTGTCTGTGCCTCTCATTTCTTTAAAACAGGGTGCAAACCCAACAGTTTTTTTCCTGGCGCCCAACGTGGGGCGTCAACAGATCTTCTCGAGCGAACGGAGGAAGACGCACCGCTGACAGCGCGCATTGAAGAAAGTCCTGAGGGGTGAATTCTCCGTCGGGCCGGTGACCATAGACGTCCACCTCCGCTCGCCGCAGTAGATTGACGACGCCTCCGAACCAAATGAGAGGCGCAACAAATTAATGTAAGTAATTACTGCCTGCCTGTGAGGATAAAATATAACGTGGGTAATAAAGTGCGGGGGAGGGAGTTAGAGTCTCCGGTCCTGCCGGCGCATTTGGCGGAGGGGTTCGAGTCCCCATCCGGCTAAGAAATACAGGAGGAGTAAAAATAAATTTCAGGAGAAGCAGTTAGAGAGATGCGAATTAATTGAATATTCCAAAAGTGAAACTAAGTGTGTTTGTGGTATGAATGTGAGAGAATGGGACTGTGAGTGACTGAAGCACGGACAGCTTGTTATCCCATTTTATCAGGGGACAAAAGCGAAGCTGTCGTCTGCAAAGTAGGTCATTTTAAGTCCATACGCACCACACTCACATATTCCCAACGAGTCTGCAAAGAGGGGGATTCCAAGGAAGGTCCGCCCCACGGGGTAGAAGCTTGACCTGAACTTTGCAGAGTGAAGGGGAATAGGTGAACAACATGGGAAACACATGCACAGAAAATAAGCCCCTATTTCAGGGCGACGAAAAATACATGCACAAACGCAATCCAGAAAATCTGAAGTACATAACTAAATGGAAAAAGAAATATGGCTTTTCAGGTAAATTGGTTGTGCCAGATTGTGAAGGTTTGGTGTTAAAACTTACGGCAGCAGCAGCAAATAAAAAGGGTAACAGGAAAGCAAGAAAAGAAGGAGAAATAGAGTGTGCAAAAGTATGGCTCAGTGAAGCACAGATGAGAGTAGAGGCCATAAAGACGAAGAAAGACCTGTGGTGACTCTAAAGGTAAATGGACAGGACATGGATTTTCTCTGTGACACAGGAGCATGTAGGACAGTGATAACAGACAGACCTCCCGGAACTAAATTTGCAAAAGAAGTTGTTTGGGTAAAATCTGCAAATGGACAGGTGAATTCAGAGAAAATATTGAAGTTTGTCAATTTTCAAGATCCTGAAACGGACCAAACTGCTTGTGTCTCTGTGGTTTATTCGCCCCATTGTCCAGTACATTTACTGGGACGAGATTTGATGACTGCCTTATCTATAGGAGTCACACCAACAGTAGGTGGTATGAGAGCTGTGAGACAGCCCGCTACTGTATATACAAATTTGGCCCAGGCCTGGCAGTACTTCTTGGATCTGTCGGAGTTGAGACAAACTGAACAATTATTGGAGGAAGGTCTGACGACCTGTGAAAACAGAGAACACGTAGTAATGATGTCACCAAAAGATCTACACATAACTATGCTATTCACTCCACAAAAGGATGAAAGGTATGGAGCAGGATTTCTGAAAATTCCATCAGAATTACAGACAGAAGCACATCTATACACAGACAGAAAAACCACCTCTGTGTGTAGTGTAGTGCTGACCCAAAGTGCAGACAAATGGTACAGAGGAAAACCTGAGGCTGTGCCGCATATTTCACTGACAAGGACAGACACTCAGTCCTGGAAGGACCTTGGAGGAATTGCTAAAATAGCTGAGGAAGTGACTGATTGGCACGAAGCAGATGCAGTGTCAGTGTGGGATTTCAGTCCATCCACACAGGCTTGTATCAGAAATACATGTTTGTAAGTGCTTGGACGACACCGGTGATACATGAAGTAGATCTGGACGATTGAAATTTAACAACATCTGTGTTGTTGACACAGGAAGATGAGACTTTATTGGCCAAACTGCCTCCTCATCTCTGGGTGAATGCACCCACAGATGTAGGACTGTTGAAAAATATTCCGCCAGTCAAAATTAAGCCACGATCTGATTGGAGACCACGGATCAAACAATATCCGTTAAAACCTGAAGCAGAAAAAGGAACTGAACCGGTTATTGCAGAATTACTGGAAGCAGGAGTCATCAGGGAATGTTTAGATGCATCCTGTAACACTCCAATATATCCTGTGAAAAAAGCAGACAATCAGAATTGGCGAATGGTACAAGACCTACGTGCAGTAAATGCTGCAGTAGAAACTAGCGCCCCTCTGGTCCCAGACCCACATATGCTGCTAAATAGATTAAGTCCTGGAAACATGTACTTCTCTGTCATAGACATCAGTAATGCATTTTTCTCAGTACCTGTTGATCCAGACTCTCAATTTTAGTTTGCTTTTACATTCAAAGGGAAAAGATATACATATACAAGACTCCCTCAAGGTTTTGCTGACAGTCCGACCATTTTTACACAAGCAATAAATTGTTGCTTATCTTCATTTACTCCACCAGAAGATTCACAAATCTTGGTGTATGTAGATGACATTTTGGTGGCAGGAAAGACAAAAGACAGCTGTACAAAATGTACCATGATGCTTTTGCAACATTTGGCAGAAACAGGAAGTAAAATTAAAAAGCAAAAGTTGCAGTTCGTGCAACCACAAGTGACTTATTTAGGCCACGTCCTATCAGCTGAGGGGAAACGAATACAAGACGATCGAAAGCACGCTATTCTCAAAGCCCCTAAACCGTCAACAAAAAAGGAAATGATGACTTTCTTAGGTATCTGTAATTATTGCAGAGCCTGGATTCCATGTTATGCAGAGAAGGTGCAGAAATTTCAGGATTTAATACATTCTATACCAATGGCTATGACTGACAAAATACAGTGGAATAAAGAAGCTGAAGAACAGTTTACAGCTCTTAAACAAGAACTTGTGAGTTCCACAGTATTATCTCTGCCCAATTATGCCAAGCCATTCACTCTCATGGTGGACACAAAACGGGGATTCATGTGTGTAGTCTTGCTACAACAACATGGTAATAAAAATAAACCAGTTGGCTATTATTCCAAACGTTTGGATCCAGTGGCACAGGGCCTACCTCCCTGTGTCCAAGCAGTATGCGGAGTAGCGATGGCAGTGGAAATTACAGCGGACGTTGTTTTGTTCCACCCATTGACTGTTAAAGTACCACACACAGTCAGTGTGTTACTTCTGCAAACAAAGATGGCATTCTAATCGCCTGCTAGACAGATAGCTTATACAGCAATGCTATTGTCTCAGCCACACATTACCATTGAAAGATGCAACACCTTGAATCCCGCCACGCTCCTACCTACTGAGACAGATGGTGAACCGCATGATTGTTTGGCAGACACAGAGAAACAACAATTACCTCGACCAGACTTAACAGACAAACCATTTACAGATGGACTACATTACTTTGTGGATGGCTCATGTTTCAAACATCAGAAAGGACAGACATTAACAGGTTATGCTGTTGTTCAATTACCAAATACTGTTATTGAAGCAAAACAGATTGATCATTTTAAATCAGCCCAAGCTGCAGAACTCATTGCATTAAGCAGAGCTTGTATCTTGGCTAAAGGACAGAAACTGACAGTCTATACAGATAGTCAATATGCATTTTCAACAATTTGGTTCTTTGCAAAACAATGGCAACAAAGAGGTATGATAACCTCTACAGGCCACCTCTGTTGGCTTTTGATACTGTTGACCATAAAATTTTATTACAGAGATTAGAGCATGCCATAGGTATTAAAGGCACTGCGCTGCAGTGGTTTGAATCATATTTATCTAATAGATTACAATTTGTTCATGTAAATGGGGAATCTTCTTCACAGACTAAGGTTAATTATGGAGTTCCACAAGGTTCTGTGCTAGGACCAATTTTATTCACTTTATACATGCTTCCCTTAGGCAGTATTATTAGACGGCATTGCTTAAATTTTCATTGTTACGCAGATGATACCCAGCTTTATCTATCCATGAAGCCAGAGGACACACACCAATTAGCCAAACTGCAGGATTGTCTTACAGACATAAAGACATGGATGACCTCTAATTTCCTGCTTTTAAACTCAGATAAAACTGAAGTTATTGTACTTGGCCCCACAAATCTTAGAAACATGGTGTCTAACCAGATCCTTACTCTGGATGGCATTACCCTGACCTCTAGTAATACTGTGAGAAATCTTGGAGTCATTTTTGATCAGGATATGTCATTCAAAGCGCATATTAAACAAATATGTAGGACTGCTTTTTTGCATTTACGCAATATCTCTAAAATTAGAAAGGTCTTGTCTCAGAGTGATGCTGAAAAACTAATTCATGCATTTATTTCCTCTAGGCTGGACTATTGTAATTCATTATTATCAGGTTGTCCTAAAAGTTCCCTGAAAAGCCTTCAGTTAATTCAAAATGCTGCAGCTAGAGTACTAACGGGGACTAGAAGGAGAGAGCATATCTCACCCATATTGGCCTCTCTTCATTGGCTTCCTGTTAATTCTAGAATAGAATTTAAAATTCTTCTTCTTACTTATAAGGTTTTGAATAATCAGGTCCCATCTTATCTTAGGGACCTCATAGTACCATATCACCCCAATAGAGCGCTTCGCTCTCAGACTGCAGGCTTACTTGTAGTTCCTAGGGTTTGTAAGAGTAGAATGGGAGGCAGAGCCTTCAGCTTTCAGGCTCCTCTCCTGTGGAACCAGCTCCCAATTCAGATCAGGGAGACAGACACCCTCTCTACTTTTAAGATTAGGCTTAAAACTTTCCTTTTTGCTAAAGCTTATAGTTAGGGCTGGATCAGGTGACCCTGAACCATCCCTTAGTTATGCTGCTATAGACTTAAACTGCTGGGGGGTTCCCATGATGCACTGAGTGTTTCTTTCTCTTTTTGCTCTGTATGCACCACTCTGCATTTAATCATTAGTGATTGATCTCTGCTGTCTTCCACAGCATGTCTTTTTCCTGATTCTCTCCCCTCAGCCCCAACCAGTCCCAGCAGAAGACTGCCCCTCCCTGAGCCTGGTTCTGCTGGAGGTTTCTTCCTGTTAAAAGGGAGTTTTTCCTTCCCACTGTCGCCAAGTGCTTGCTCACAGATTACAATAGTCCAGCCTAGAGGAAATAAATGCATGAATTAGTTTTTCAGCATCACTCTGAGACAAGACATTTCTAATTTTAGAGATATTGTGCAAATGTAAAAAAGCAGTCCTACATATTTGCTTAATATGTGCATTGAATGACATATCCTGATCAAAAATGACTCCAAGATTTCGCACAGTATTACTGGAGGTCAGGGTAATGCCATCCAGAGTAAGGATCTGGTAAGACACCATGTTTCTAAGATTTGTTGGACCAAGTACAATAACTTCAGTTTTATCTGAATTTAAAAGCAGGAAATCAGAAGTCATCCATGTCTTTATGTCTGTAAGACATTCCTGCAGTTTAACTAATTGGTGTATGTCCCCTGGCTTCATGGATAGATAAAGCTGGGTATCATCTGCGTAACAATGAAAATTTAAGCAATGCTTTCTAATAATACCGCCTAAGGGAAGCATGTATAAAGTGAATAAAATTGGTCCTAGCACAGAACCTTGTGGAACTCCATAATTAACCTTAGTCTGTGAAGAAGACTCCCCATTTACATGAACAAATTGTAATCTATTAGATAAATATGATTCAAACCACCGCAGCGCAGTGCCTTTAATACCTATGGCATGCTCTAATCTCTGTAATAAAAGTTTATGGTCAACAGTATCAAAAGCAGCACTGAGGTCTAACAGGACAAGCACAGAGATGAGTCCACTGTCTGAGGCCATAAGAAGATCATTTGTAACCTTCACTAATGCTGTTTTGTACTACGATGACTTCTGAAACCTGACTGAAACTCTTCAAATAGACCATTCCTCTGCAGATGATCAGTTAGCTGTTTTACAACTACCCTTTCAAGAATTTTTGAGAGCACATTTGCAACAACAAAAATACCTCTTTTTTTCACCATATATTTATAACATTTATATGTTTCAATGTTGTTTTATGGCAACTCAGCACTTTGATAAAGCATTGCCATTTGAATTAATTATTTTTGTTCTTTATTATAAACTGTTTTATTCTTTATTATTTTATATTTCAACAGCCAAGGGACATTTGACGTTTTGTTGATTTTCAAGTATTTTAAGTTTTCAAATAATGTTCTGTTGTTAAATAAAGTGATGGAAGGACAGAAAAAATTGTTTCCCTGGCACATTTAAAAAAAAAAAATTCTCCGCTAATCTGATTAATCGTGCCGAAACCCCATCAGATTCCGATGATCTGATGGGGTTAAAACATCATTGTGCTTACCACCCACAAAGTGCAGGATTAGTGGAAAGGACAAATGGCACAATAAAAACAAGATTAAGGAAATGTATGGAAGAGACAAAACGAACCTGGATTGAATGTTTAGACCTAGTAAAATTGTATATGAGAATAACACCAACACCATCAGGTTTAACACCATTTGAGATACTTTATGGACGACCATATCGTCTACCAATTTTTGATATGGATACTAAAACAGCAGATGAGGAACAAACATTAGCAGATTTTATGAAAAAGACATTAACACAGAAAGAGATAACTCAAACACATTTACTGCCGAATAATTCTGATCTTCCACAGGACGGCCTTCCAGTAGTCCAACCAGGAGACTGGGTGTTCATCAGAGTGATTAAGAGGAAGAACTGGTCCAGTCCTCGTTGGGAAGGTCCATACCAAGTGCTGTTAACAACACCAACTGCAGTAAAGATAGCAGAGAGATCAACGTGGATACATCTAAGTCACTGTAAGATACAGCGTGTGTTGGCTGCCTCCACAGTGTAAGGGGAAGTCTGGCTACAAAGGGAGTCTATTTAATTAGCAATAGATTGTCTCAATGCCAGTGAAGCAGGGAGATCCTTGCACTATTAGGTGAGGTTGGTCAACAGCACTGTATCCTAGCAATCATGACTGAACTACAGCAGACCCCGGAGTTGCGTGCTCAGTGCCGCCATTGCCAGACTGTTGGTAGGGCAGCCGGTTGCACTGTGACCTTAGTGTGTTTTGTGCTCCTCGGATTCCTGGCCTGGTGGTTCACCCAAGAATTGAAGCTCACTGTGGACCGAGCCGGAGAACAACGGAAGCAACGTCAGAAGAGGTTTATTCATAATGTGAATGAGACAGATGGACACCCTCATATATACCATAGTAATTTGTGGTACAGATATGTTCAGCTATGGAATTACATGTTATTAATTGTTATGTTTGTTCACATATGCCTATATCCTCAACACACCCAGCTCTGACGGCTAAACCGTACCCTGCTAGGGTGACAGAATGTCTTATCATACGGATGCACAATCAAACTGTATTTCGGGGACAACAGTTCTCAGCAAATCTGATAAGATGTAATACCACTTGTCTCAGTGCAACCACTTTTATGATAGGAACTTCAACAGAAGATGTACAAGCGTGCCCAAGTGCTGCTCCATTGACTAGACTGAAGGGAAATGCAAAAATATCATCACATGTTAAACTGTCATCACAACGGCCATTCCCAATTTGCTTTTACGGGACAGGGAATAAAACTGTAGGTAAAATTAGGAAACGTCTGTGTACCCAAACTTATGTTTTATCAAATGATTTAAGCCTAACCAAAACATATTATGTGGGTGGTACTTATCTTCACCACACTGGATGTGGATGTAATCATACAGGCTCCTGTCCATGGGGAACGGATGAATCGTGTGCTTATGTTAGTAAGTTTTTGCTACCACCTGTAAATGGTACTCCGGTGTATGATGACATCTATTGGCTTTGTGGTTCCAGGCTGTACATGAGTCTCCCACCAAATTGGGGTGGTGTGTGTGCACCTACCCAGGTGACTGACCATACATATGTGGTAGTGCCAAGGACTTCCACAGAGAAGAATGGCAGCACCAGACAGAGGAGATCGATATACCCAGATGTGTTGCCACATGATCACATGTGGGGCTCGGATGTACCGGAGGACCAAAAGTTGTGGTCTGTAGGAGATAAAATAGTACATTCACTGTTCCCCTGGATAGGAGTGGTAAAAAATTCATTAACGATCGAAACTCTGAATTATCGATTGGGTCTGTTCATGAATGTAACTGAGAAAATAGTAGCAGCTCAAAGTACTGAAATAGATGCCTTACGTACCATGGTGATGCAAAATCGCATGGTTTTAGACTTGCTTACTGGTTCACAGGGAGGATTTTGTGTTCTGCTGAACACAACATGCTGTACTTTCATCCCAGACTCCATTCATTCAGTGGATGTGCAGGACGCTTTGGAAGAGCTGAATAAACTTTGTGATGCAATGCATAAAGACACTCTAGCCGTGAGCCAGTGGGATCCCTGGTCCTGGTTGACTTCAGGACCATGGTGGCAGTTACTATTGAAAATAATGACACCAGTTATTGTAGTCCTAATTCTGATTGGACTTTGCATGTGTTGTGTGATCCCTTGTATCAAAACAATGGTTGGCAAAATGGTCTCAAATACATTTGTACAGTGTAATCTGGCTTTCCAACAAACTATGCCAAAATATCAAGCATTGAAACAGTCAGACCTTAGTGGAGAAAACTATAATGACTGTGTTGAGAATTATGATGATATTGAAAAGCCCACAACTCCAGTTTAAGCTTGAACTGTTGACGTGATGAGTTAACACACTCTTAGCCTATGAAGCTTTAGCTGAAAATGTAATAAGACAAGTGGTTAAAGTGGACAAATTTTCTATTGAAGTGTGTTTTGGACATGACAAACTTATGTAAACAAACGATAAACAGGGAGGATTATGTCAAGGATTTTATATAGTTCATGCTTATATTATCATTTATTTTATATAATTCATGCTTATATTAACATTTATTTCCTTTTATGACTACGTGTACTTTTCCTCTTTGTGAGAAGAGGTTTTAAAAAGATAGACTTGTTGTCTGCATTCTTCATGATTGAGCAAACTATTTTTCATTTTGCATAAGTGCCTTATCCTGCTTTGACGAGCCACAAGGCTCATGTTGCAGGAATAGAAGGTTCCAGCCGTTACCTTGCCTTACTATCTTCCTCTTGCAGACATGACTCATGTGTAACCTCTCCCTGACTGTCCTTGTTTGTTTTTTCTCATGTTGATGAACTAAATAAAAAGCTGAGCCAGAGGAGGGGATTTTAGGAAAGCTTTGGAGCTGAGGACTTACAAGCTGCTACTGCCCGTTCTCCTCCTCTGCGCAGAGCATAAAATATATATATATTTGTCTCTCTCTGACTGGTTTCTTTACAGTGTCTGTGCCTCTCATTTCTTTAAAACAGGGTGCAAACCCAACAAAGATAGAATTATCAACAAACAGGAGTTGCTGAGACTGACAAGACTGAAAGAACTGTATGTAAATACCCTAAGAAAAGTGGAAAATACTGAGGACACTATTGAAACTCAGACTGCTATCTTAAAAAGAAAATTAATGAGACAGTATCCTTCACTCCAGTTCATCAGGCCTACAAAGCGCAATGCCTCTGTGATAGTTTGTGCAGAGGAAAACAAGGGTGTTCTTGTTGATAACTTGAGTTCTACTACTGCATCATCTGAGGAAGCCTCAGAACTTGATTTTGAAAATGAACTTGAGCACAAAAATGCTGACTTAAAAGGAGAAAACCTCTATCGCCTGTACATGACAGGTCAGGTATTGAAACATGTGATTGCTGATGTTCCTGGTTTGAATAACTTTTGGCCCCCAACAGCAAGTGACATAAAGACAAATAGTGCAGAAACATTAATTCCACCCAAATTGTTTAACTTCCTTGCTTGGGTAACTGGTATTTCAGATGAGGTAGAGTTGGCGAATTATGTTTCCACAAGTGATGATAACAAGTGAAAGATTCTCTCAATTGCACAAGATCTGGTACACTTGTCTTCAAAGCGGAAGAGAGTAATGCCAAAGCATGTTGCCCTTGGCATGACAATGCGACACATGACTGGATCTTCAAATATTTTAGGTATTTTGAACGGTTTAGGGCATTCATCCAGCCACGCTACAGTGCTTGAACATGACACAGCAATTGCCACTAAACAACTGGAGAGGAAAACCATTGTCCCTGAGGGTTTTGCAAAAAGGGTCCACACCACTGTAGTCTGGGACAATAATGATTTTAGGGAGGAAACTGCAACTGGGGGTGAGACAACCCACAATACCAATGGTCTTCTCTGTCAAATGTTTGGGCCAGGGCAGGATGGTGTGCAACCATCCACTTCAGAGGCTGTGCAACTTGCTGCATTGAAATGCAGGAGAAGCAGGAAGCGTGCAATTGATGCACCTCCTACGGTAATAGAGGTGTACCATAAAAAGAGATGAGTTGGCCCTTCACTTCAAACTAGTGACACTAGTGTCCTTGATGCCACTCCTAAACAGTTGCAGGAGGCCAAAACTTTAGACTCTGCGTATTGTCTCAGCAAAATCCCTGATACTGATGGCAAGCCCCTCCCCAGCTGGACTGGATATAATACCCAGGTGTATTCTGAATGCCACAATCTTCCACCCATCACAAATCTAGGTTACCTCCCAGTAACTGATGCAAGTCCCACAAGCATGGATACTGTGTACACAATTCTCAAACAAAGCATTGGTATTGCTGATGAACTTGAGCTTGATAGCATTGCTTTAGTCATGGACCAAGCCATCTATGCAAAGGCCCAGCAAATCCGCTGGCAGCATGATTCCTTCAAAGACAGGTTGGTGGTCTGTTTGGGGGATTTGCATACAACTATGGCTTACATTACACAATTGGTAAAAGATTCCAAAATTCTGGGTTGGAGGATATCCTCATAGAGGCTGAGGTTGTTGCCCAAGGCTCTGTTAGTGGTGTCCTTAGTGGGCATCACTACAACTGCAGTGTAAGAGCCCACAAGTTAATGTTTGAAGCGCTAAGCAGAATCAGATTAAGGTCTTTCATTGACTCCTGCAGCAATGATGAGCAGGCCACTGTTTTGCATGTGGCACAAGACCTGAGCACTTCTGGGCCAACAGTCAAAATTTATGATGTGATGGGTCAGGATGATTTTAGGAGTGTCATGGACATGTACGACACATTTGTGGAGAAGGAAAGGTCAGAAAACCCCACCTTTGACTTCTGGTCCTCCTACATTGACATGGTCCAGGATCTCCTATGTCTGTTAAGAGGGATCCAGGAGGGCAATTGGGAGCTCCATCTTTCCACACTCAAGCAAGTCCTTCCATGGTTTTTTGCATATGACAGGGTAAATTATGCTAGGTATCTACCTGCATACATTTCAGAAATGGAAAACCTTGGAAGGACCCACCCTGACATTGAGAAAAGCTTCTTGGATGGTCAGTTTGTTGTCCAGAGGCAGGACAGGTATGGGTTTTCCTCCATCGCATGTGACATGGCAATAGAGCAAACTGTGAATAGAGATTCAAAAACAAAGGGTGGTATGAAAGGCCTTACATTGAATAAGTGAGCTCTCAACAGATGGTTGTTAAGCCACCACCAGCGGGCTACAATAGCCAAAGAATGCCAGAATATGGCTGGGAAGGGAGAAACTGGGAGGAGAAGAAAAGACTTGGATGAAACTAGAATTCAGAAGGATGAAAGTGTCATTAGAAATATTGTCTTAACTGTTGAATCAGTGGTTAATCCATTTGAATATTCAGGGCATGATCTGATCAATATTTGTTCTGGCAGTGTAGCCCCAGCAAATGTGAGGGCTGACCTTGAGGATGCTTATGGCAAAGGTGTCAACGCTTTGAAAGATTTTGAAGAGTCAAGACTGAAATCAGAGCCTGGGAAACAATTTGAGCCAATTCAATCAAATAAACTGAAGACCTTTGCCACAGTTCTAAAAACTTCACAAACAAAGGTCCAGTCTGAGACTGTTTTACTTAGAGCAAACAATGAAATGTTCAATCGCCTTCTAATTATTGGGAAAAACAGGGAGGTTGATTTGAAAAATCTCCTGAGTTATTCCCTGACACCTGTGCCTTTGTCCTTGGGAAATGGTAATGGTACCAGTTGCAAAGCAAACAAAGCCAAATTGATGCATGAGTTGGAAAAAGGGGCCGAGTGTGTGCCAGAGATACCTTGGGGTTCAGCTTTGATTATTGATGCAATGGCCTTTGTTCAGCAAGCACAGAACAAGAACAAACACTTTGAAATTTAATTTAGTTACTTTTAAAAGCATAAGAAACACATTAACAACAGAGGCTGCAAAATGCTTTCTAAATGCAATGATAATACCTCATTTTTCTTACTGTATAACAAGTTGGGCTCAAGCAAATCTAACAACGTTAAGACCTTTGGAGTCCCTGTATAAAAGGGCTCTTAAAATCCTTGATCAAAAAAGTATTCAATATCATCATTGTCATATTTTGAGCAAATATGCTATGCTCAGCTTTGAAAATGTTATCTTTTTCCATGAGGTTCAAATGGTATACAAAATAGTTCATAATCAAGCTCCGCCACCTCTGAAGAACTTCATTCACCTGTCCTCTGATACAACAACAAGGGTAACAAGAGCAACCACTCGGAGGCAGTGTACCATTCCCAAATGTAAGACTGCATTTGCACAATCGACATTTTCTTACAGAGCCACAAAGAAGTGGAATATATTATCAGAAGAAATAAAAACACAACCAGACTTTAAGACATTTTCTGTAAAGGTAAAATCATGGCTTCTTCAAAACCAAAGATGTAGGCACTAAATATATAACACTGCTAAAGGTAACACTGAACATGTGTAATAAGTATTCTGATTCTATATAGAAATTGAGAGATGAACTGTATGAAGGGTGAATATTTTTTACAAGTGTTTTGATATTGTACAGTAATTGAGAGGTTTAGATGAATTTATGAATGTCTTGACAATTTTGATGTTTTGATGCTGCATGTTATGAGTGACAGGGATGAATTATGGATGGTTGTTTAAAACGTTTTGATATGGCACAGTATTTTAGAAATGAATGATGTAAGAATGAATTTAATATTATATATTTTATGAATTTAGTATTATATATTTTGTAGGTTTGTTTGTGATGTATTTAATAGCCCTATGTGTATCCCCCTGACCCTCAAGGACTACAGATGGAAATTAGCTGTTGCAGCTACAATCTGGTACAAACATCTCTGCTTGATGAGCATAATGTAATTGTATGCTGTCCTCGTACAAATAAATGGAAATGAAATGAAAAAACATCCCCAGCACCTTTGGTCAGTTAGCAGACAAGCTTTTGCATGAATTAGTTGGCATGACCAAAAAGTATGGATGCAGTAGGGTGGACTTTGTATGTGATCGCTATCCATCAAACAGCATTAAAAACTGTGAACGAGAACGCAGGGCAGTCAGTGGGGCTCAAGTAGTTAAAATCACTAGGCCGGAGCAGAAAACACCGAAGCAGTTCAAGAAGTTCTTGGCCGAGGGGTCAAATAAGGAAAACCTGATTGAATTTCTGTACCAGTCTTGGATGAAGTGTGAGCCTCAGGTTTTGGGCCATATTGTATTGGTAATATCACACAAAGATCAGTGTCACTCAGTGTCTGTGGAGGAAGCCAAGGTAGTTGTAAATTAAGTTTCTGATCTTTTCTCTGACCATGAGGAAGCTGACACAAGATTAATGTTGCATGCACATCATGCTGCGAGGGACAGCACAACAGTTGTTATAAAAAGTCCTGACACAGATGTCTTTGTGCTCTCAATGGCAGCAGCTCATGAAATCCCAGCTGCTGACTTGCTCTTCCTCACTGGCTCTGGAGATAACTGTCGAATCATCTGTATCTCCAAGCTTGCTGAAAACCTTTGGAAAGAAAAATGCAGAGCAATTCTTGGCTTCCACATATTCACTGGATGTGACTCCGTTAATGTCTTCAAAGGAAAGGGCAAAGTAAAACCCCTTGACATACTCCTGAAGTCAGATGACTTTGTAACCTTGTATGCTGAGTTGGGCACAAAGTGGCAGACTTCAGAATCTGTACTGCCAACCACTGAGAGATTTGTCTGTGCAATGTATGGCTAGAAGGAATGCTCAGATGTGAATGTTGCCAGGTATAATTTGTTTCGGCTAACATGTAGATCAGATTCTCAGTTGCTGCCTCCCAACCAGGATTGTCTGCTGCACCATGTGAAAAGGGCAAACTATCAAGCAGCCATTCATCAAAGGTCCCTTCTGCCAAACATCAATGCTCCATCTCCTAATGGTCATGGTTGGAAGATTGAGGGTGACACTCTTGTCTTTGACTGGATGTCAGGTGATCCAGCTCCACCCAGTGTACTGAAAACAGTGCACTGCAAATGTCATAAGGGTGGTTGCAAGGGTGTGTGCTCTTGCAGCAAAATGAATTTGCCATGCACTGACTTGTGCAGATGTCTACCTGAGATTTGTACAAACAGGAAACCAGAAAGTGAGAGAGCATCTGATTCAGATGATGATGAATAAAGACATGGTCAAGAGGAGCAACTCAGTGATAAACTTTTACTTATTACTCAACAATTCAGCACTAAAGAGTTGCCCATTTCAACTTAATTTACCATTCTGACCCACCCTTTGAGAGGTTATATGGCTTTTGCAATGTGAAATATTTTTATTTGAGAATTCAATCAATCAATCAATCAATTTTTTTTTTATATAGCGCCAAATCACAACAAACAGTTGCCCCAAGGCGCTTTATATTGTAAGGCAAGGCCATACAATAATGATGTAAAACCCCAACGGTCATAACGACCCCCTGTGAGCAAGCACTTGGCTACAGTGGGAAGGAAAAACTCCCTTTTAACAGGAAGAAACCTCCAGCAGAACCAGGCTCAGGGAGGGGCAGTCTTCTGCTGGGACTGGTTGGGGCTGAGGGAGAGAACCAGGAAAAAGACATGCTGTGGAGGGGAGCAGAGATCGATCACTAATGATTAAATGCAGAGTGGTGCATACAGAGCAAAAAGAGAAAGAAACAGTGCATCATGGGAACCCCCCAGCAGTCTACGTCTATAGCAGCATAACTAAGGGATGGTTCAGGGTCACCTGATCCAGCCCTAACTATAAGCTTTAGCAAAAAGGAAAGTTTTAAGCCTAATCTTAAAAGTAGAGAGGGTGTCTGTCTCCCTGATCTGAATTGGGAGCTGGTTCCACAGGAGAGGAGCCTGAAAGCTGAAGGCTCTGCCTCCCATTCTACTCTTACAAACCCTAGGAACTACAAGTAAGCCTGCAGTCTGAGAGCGAAGTGCTCTATTGGGGTGATATGGTACTACGAGGTCCCTAAGATAAGATGGGACCTGATTATTCAAAACCTTATAAGTAAGAAGAAGAATTTTAAATTCTATTCTAGAATTAACAGGAAGCCAATGAAGAGAGGCCAATATGGGTGAGATATGCTCTCTCCTTCTAGTCCCCGTCAGCACTCTAGCTGCAGCATTTTGAATTAACTGAAGGCTTTTTAGGGAACTTTTAGGACAACCTGATAATAATGAATTACAATAGTCCAGCCTAGAGGAAATAAATGCATGAATTAGTTTTTCAGCATCACTCTGAGACAAGACCTTTCTGATTTTAGAGATATTGCGTAAATGCAAAAAAGCAGTCCTACATATTTGTTTAATATGCGCTTTGAATGACATATCCTGATCAAAAATGACTCCAAGATTTCTCACAGTATTACTAGAGGTCAGGGTAATGCCATCCAGAGTAAGGATCTGGTTAGACACCATGTTTCTAAGATTTGTGGGGCCAAGAACAATAACTTCAGTTTTATCTGAGTTTAAAAGCAGGAAATTAGAGGTCATCCATGTCTTTATGTCTGTAAGACAATCCTGCAGTTTAGCTAATTGGTGTGTGTCCTCTGGCTTCATGGATAGATAAAGCTGGGTATCATCTGCGTAACAATGAAAATTTAAGCAATACCGTCTAATAATACTGCCTAAGGGAAGCATATATAAAGTGAATAAAATTGGTCCTAGCACAGAACCTTGTGGAACTCCATAATTAACTTTAGTCTGTGAAGAAGATTCCCCATTTACATGAACAAATTGTAATCTATTAGACAAATATGATTCAAACCACCGCAGCGCAGTGCCTTTAATACCTATGGCATGCTCTAATCTCTGTAATAAAATTTTATGGTCAACAGTATCAAAAGCAGCACTGAGGTCTAACAGAACAAGCACAGAGATGAGTCCACTGTCCGAGGCCATAAGAAGATCATTTGTAACCTTCACTAATGCTGTTTCTGTACTATGATGAATTCTAAAACCTGACTGAAACTCTTCAAATAGACCATTCCTCTGCAGATGATCAGTTAGCTGTTTTACAACTACCCTTTCAAGAATTTTTGAGAGAAAAGGAAGGTTGGAGATTGGCCTATAATTAGCTAAGATAGCTGGGTCAAGTGATGGCTTTTTAAGTAATGGTTTAATTACTGCCACCTTAAAAGCCTGTGGTACATAGCCAACTAACAAAGATAGATTGATCATATTTAAGATCGAAGCATTAAATAATGGTAGGGCTTCCTTGAGCAGCCTGGTAGGAATGGGGTCTAATAAACATGTTGATGGTTTGGATGAAGTAACTAATGAAAATAACTCAGACAGAACAATCGGAGAGAAAGAGTCTAACCAAATACCGGCATCACTGAAAGCAGCCAAAGATAACGATACGTCTTTGGGATGGTTATGAGTAATTTTTTCTCTAATAGTTAAAATTTTGTTAGCAAAGAAAGTCATGAACTCATTACTAGTTAAAGATAATGGAATACTCAGCTCAATAGAGCTCTGACTCTTTGTCAGCCTGGCTACAGTGCTGAAAAGAAACCTGGGGTTGTTCTTATTTTCTTCAATTAGTGATGAGTAGAAAGATGTCCTAGCTTTACGGAGGGCTTTTTTATAGAGCAACAGACTCTTTTTCCAGGCTAAGTGAAGATCTTCTAAATTAGTGAGACGCCATTTCCTCTCCAACTTACGGGTTATCTGCTTTAAGCTACGAGTTTGAGAGTTATACCATGGAGTCAGACACTTCTGATTTAAAGCTCTCTTTTTCAGAGGAGCTACAGCATCCAAAGTTGTCTTCAATGAGGATGTAAAACTATTGACGAGATACTCTATCTCCCTTACAGAGCCTAGGTAGCCACTCTGCACCGTGTTGCCACATGGCATTAGAGAACACAAAGAAGGAATCATATCCTTAAACCTAGTTACAGCGCTTTCTGAAAGACTTCTAGTGTAATGAAACTTATTCCCTACTGCTGGGTAGTCCATCAGAGTAAATGTAAATGTTATTAAAAAATGATCAGACAGAAGGGAGTTTTCAGGGAATACTGTTAAGTCTTCTATTTCCATACCATAAGTCAGAACAAGATCTAAGATATGATTAAAGTGGTGGGTGGACTCATTTACTTTTTGAGCAAAGCCAATAGAGTCTAATAATAGATTAAATGCAGTGTTGAGGCTGTCATTCTCAGCATCTGTGTGGATGTTAAAATCGCCCACTATAATTATCTTATCTGAGCTAAGCACTAAGTCAGACAAAAGGTCTGAAAATTCACAGAGAAACTCACAGTAACGACCAGGTGGACGATAGATAATAACAAATAAAACTGGTTTTTGGGACTTCCAATTTGGATCGACAAGACTAAGAGACAAGCTTTCAAATGAATTAAAGCTCTGTCTGGGTTTTTGATTAATTAATAAGCTGGAATGGAAGATTGCTGCTAATCCACCGCCCCGGCCCGTGCTACGAGCATTCTCACAGTTAGTGTGACTCGGGGGTGTTGACTCATTTAAACTAACATATTCATCCTGCTGTAACCAGGTTTCTGTTAGGCAGAATAAATCAATATGTTGATCAATTATTATATCATTTACCAACAGGGACTTAGAAGAGAGAGACCTAATGTTTAATAGACCACATTTAACTGTTTTAGTCTGTGGTGCAGTAGAAGGTGCTATATTATTTTTTCTTTTTGAATTTTTATGCTTAAATAGATTTTTGCTGGTTATTGGTAGTCTGGGAGCAGGCACCGTCTCTACGGGGATGGGGTAATGAGGGGATGGCAGGGGGAGAGAAGCTGCAGAGAGGTGTGTAAGACTACAACTCTGCTTCCTGGTCCCAACCCTGGATAGTCACGGTTTGGAGGATTTAAGAAAATTAGCCAGATTTCTAGAAATGAGAGCTGCTCCATCCAAAGTGGGATGGATGCCGTCTCTCCTAACAAGACCAGGTTTTCCCCAGAAGCTTTGCCAATTATCTATGAAGCCCACCTCATTTTTTGGACACCACTCAGACAGCCAGCAATTCAAGGAGAACATGCGGCTAAACATGTCACTCCCGGTCTGATTGGGGAGGGGCCCAGAGAAAACTACAGAGTCCGACATTGTTTTTGCAAAGTTACACACCGATTTAATGTTAATTTTAGTGACCTCCGATTGGCGTAACCGAGTGTCATTACTGCCGACGTGAATTACAATCTTACCAAATTTACGCTTAGCCTTAACCAGCAGTTTCAAATTTCCTTCAATGTCGCCTGCTCTGGCCCCCGGAAGACAATTGACTATGGTTGCTGGTGTCGCTAACTTCACATTTCTCAAAACAGAGTCGCCAATAACCAGAGTTTGATCCTCGGCGGGTGTGTCATCGAGTGGGGAAAAACGGTTAGAAATGTGAATGGGTTGGCGGTGTACACGGGGCTTCTGTTTAGGGCTACGCTTCCTCCTCACAGTCACCCAGTCGGCCTGCTTTCCCGGCTGCTCGGGATCTGCCAGGGGGGAACTAACGGCGGCTAAGCTACCTTGGTCCGCACCGACTACAGGGGCCTGGCTAGCTGTAGAATTTTCCACGGTGCGGAGCCGAGTCTCCAATTCGCCCAGCCTGGCCTCCAAAGCTACGAATAAGCTACACTTATTACAAGTACCATTACTGCTAAAGGAGGCCGAGGAATAACTAAACATTTCACACCCAGAGCAGAAAAGTGCGGGAGAGACAGGAGAAGCCGCCATGCTAAATCGGCTAAGAGCTAGTAGCTACGCTAAGCTAGCGGATTCCTAAAAACACGCAAAGTGAATAATGTGTAAATAATTTAGAGGTGATTCAGCAGAATGAGTGCTTTAGTTAAGGCACGTAAAGATTACACTGGGAAACAAATCGTAATCTAGATAACTAGATCAATCTAACTGCGCAGATTAAACAGCTAACAGATACAGAAAAACACCGCTGTGCTCCGGAACAGGAAGTGATACAATACCGCAGTGAGAGCCAACCACCAGTAGAGGCAAGCAAGATGTGAATTCACCAGAAATCTACAAAAAAATTATTGGCAAACTGTTTCTAGCAGAAGCTCCTTTTCCATTAATAATTTCTTGATGCAATGTTTTTCTGCCATGGTGGGAAAAAACAGAATTTTTTTTCTTGGAAAAGTCTTCTGATTTTGGTACACCATAATTTTGTCCAGGGGCATTTGGAGCATATCCCTGATTTCCAATAATGTAATATCCACCTTGCTTCAGGGTCTGTGGAATGATATGTCTACTGTCAGTTTAAACCAATGTATAATGAACATTTACTAATAATTGGGATGTTCACTGTGTCCTTCATGATATCACCACCAGGGGGCAGCCTTTTACCTCCGTATTACATAATATGTTGATGAGTTGTTGTGATACATCTCTATGACACTTCACTGTTACTTTAAAATGTGAATAAAATGTCATCTATTGATTTTAAGTCATTCCTTGTATTTTTTTAGGCGTTTTCGCATCTCATGGATACACCGCTAATTAACGGCTAATTACTAATTAAGGAGCAACTATTTTTGCGGGAACTTTGCATTTCCTGATAGTCCTGACTACTACATATCAAAATCAAGTGGAATTCTTTTGCCCCTTGAAAGTCACCACAAACTCAAAAACTAAGCCCCGGAAAGATTTTGCCCCATGGCCTATTATAAGCCTTTTGGCTTTCACCACTCCTTTACACTTTATTTATATTGTATTTTTTCTCTCTCTCCCTCTCTCTTTGGTTGTTTTATGTACAGTATATACATTGTTTTACATGTGTTTTATTTTGTGCTAAATAAACAAATCAAAAAAATCAAAATACAGCTGATTAAAGGCTTGCCCTAAAGTTTATGTTCAATAGTTCATACAATAAAAAGTTACATTTTGTCACTTTCTGTGTATTGTTTATTGTGTATTTGTGAAATAAATGTTATATTTAAATGTTTAATTGTGCCTAATATCCTTTGTACATTTTAACACACATGACTTTTAATTTTAAGTAATGCACTAATTCTGAAGTTTTGTAACAAACACACACAGATACCAAAGGGATTATGGGTAAAATAGCCTCTGCTAACACTGATTGGTTGACTCATTCATTCTATGTAAAAACAAACATGTTAATGTGATGTGTGTGTTGGTTTACATATAAATGTGTTTTTGTAAAATATGTCATTTTTTCATATGTAAAAGAAAAAGCCGTTTGCAAAAGCCAAAAGTCAAGTTGTGATTAGACAACCGTCTGATATAATCTGATAATACTGCCATGTACACTACTGGCCAGTAGATGGCAGTAGAGACTGTGAAAACCTGCCAAAATAACTATTCCAAATAATCTGTGTCTGTTACGTTTAATCTGCATAGAATTTAATAAACACAAACCAAATTTCAGACATCTTATACATATTACTCTAGAATAAAGATGACAAACAGTGTTGTAAAAGACAATAAGCATGACATTAAAGAGCAAACAGGAAGCGATTGCACAGTGATTCCAGTGATTCCAATAATGGAGAAACAACCTGAGCTTCTTCTGGCATTTTTACATAAAAGGTCTGGACTGCAGGCAGACCAATCTAGTACCCGCACTCTTTTACTACGAAGCCACACTGTTGTAACACGTGCAGAATGTGGCTTGGCATTGTCTTGCTGAAATAAGCAGGGACATCCCTGAAAAAGACGTTGCTTGGATGACAGCATGTGTTGCTCCAAAACCTGGATGTACCTTTCAGCATTGATGGTGCCATCACAGATGTGTAAGTTGCCCCATGCCATGGGCAATAACACACCCTCATACCATCACAGATGCTAACTTTTGAACTTAGCGCTGGTAACAATCTGTATGGTTTTTCCTCATTCATTCATTCATTCATTTCCTCATTCCTCTTTTGTCCGGAGGACACAATGTCCATGATTTCCAAAAACAATTTGAAATGTGGACTCATCAGACCACAGCACACTTTTCCACTTTGTGTCTGTCCATTTCAAATAAGCTCAGGCCCAGAGAAGGTGGCGGTGTTTCTGGATGTTCTTGATGATTGACTTTCACTTTGCATGGTAGAGTTTGAACTTGCACTTGTAGATGTAGCCACAAACTGTGTTAACTGACAATGGTTTTCTGAAGTGTTCCTGAGCCCACGTGGTAAGATCCTTGATGTCGGTTGTTAATGCAGTGCCGTCTGAGGGATCGAAGGTCACTGGCATTCAGTGTTGGTTTTTGGCCTTGCCGCTTACGTGTAGAAAGTTCTCCAGATTCTCTGAATCTTCTGATTATATTATGGACTGTAGATGATGGAATTCCTAAATTCCTCATAATTGAACGTTGAGAAACATTGTTCTTAAACTGTTGGACTGTTTTTTGATGCAGTTGTTCACAAAGTGGTGATCCTCACCCCATCTTTGCTTGCGAATGGCTGAGCCTTTTGGGGATGCTTGTTTTATACCCAGTCATGATACTCACCTGTTTCCAATTAGGTGTTCTTTGAGCATTCATCAACTTTTCCAGTCTTTTGTTGCCCCGTCCCAACTTTTGAAACATGTTGCAGGCATCCATTTCAAAATGAGCAAATATTTGCACAAAAAAGTCTATAAATTTGAACATTAAATATCTTGTCTGTGGTGTATTCAACTGAATATAGGTTGAAGAGTTTTATTTACATTTCACACAATGTCCCAACTTCATTGGAATTGGGGTTGTAAAATAAGAATTCTGACTAGTTTTAAGGCACATTTTGATTATTCAGTGCCTAGACATTTTACTAGTTTTGAGAATTCTAACCAAGTAAAACCTTTCATACCCCACTGGCAGATTTATTTGCTTAATACAATTTTGACTAGATTTCGGATTATTTGTCTAAATTTGGGAGGGACAGTTTTTGCAGTGAGTGGAATAAAAAACATTACCAAGATGATGATGCTGTTTGTAGCAGCACTGCTATGCAGTGGGCGGGGCTTCAGTGCAATGAACAAAATCGTAACTGAGTACAGGAGAAAACTGACCCAAAAAAAAAAAAAAAAAAAATGCAGCAGATCTGCTCTTCATCAGCTCAGAGGGACCATCGTGTAAAGAGTGGAATTCACTGTCTTATGTGAAGACATGGCTGTTTAAAGGAAAAAGAGCAGCTCTAGCGGCTCGGCTCGCCATCAAGCACACGGCGAGAACTACTTCAGGCCTGTTTGCAATTTGGAAAGTGTTTTGTTTTGATGGTAAAATCCATCATTTTGTGCACTGAGGGAGATTCTGTTTATAATAATCTCCTTAAGTGCTGAATGAAATGTTCTGAAAAGAAAAAGAATGAACTATTCATGTGTTGAATTAAGCAGTGATTGAAATTGAAACAGAAGTGAGGATGCAGAACGTTCTGAGACTATTAAAGGTTGAAAAAAAATTTCAAGTCATTTGTCACGTGATTCTAATTTGTTTTTCCTCCATACACATACTAAATTATTGAAATGTTCCTTTTGTCAAGGATGCTCATGAAGAGATGAAGACTATAAAGTGATAAAGATTGTGACAGTATTAGCAAGAAATTAATTTTCACTTTCACCGCTGAAAGTATCCTCAAGGAAAAGCAGCCTTCTGTTACCAGAACCATGGAAACTCGAGCAAACACCAGCCAGTCAGTTCAAACTGAGCACAACCAAATTAAATCACATTGTCAATATTGTCTGACTTGATGTTTGGATACTTTTAAAGCTGAATTTCTTGCTTAGTTGGGTTATATTTGCTTTGTGTTACATTTAAACATCTGAGATCACAAAGTGTGACAATTTTGCAGAAAACTGTGTGTGTGTGTGTGTGTGTGTGTGTGTGTGTGTGTGTGTGTGTGTGTGTGTGTGTGTGTGTGTGTGTGTGTGTGTGTGTGTGTGTGTGTGTGTGTAAACCTTCATAAGAGCATGGTTGATGGGATTAATTAAAGTTCTCTCTGAGTTCTGATTGTTCCAGTGTGTGTTGAGTTGTGATAATCAGTTTTAATTGACACTGATTTACTTAGCTCACGTGTCTGCAGCTTTCTCGTGTGTGATTGTTAAAAAGCTTCAAGGGGATTATTTGCATGAAGAACTTCCACAGTCACATAGACAAACTAGCCTGGTGTGGGTTTCACAGGTAATTTTTGAAAATCTCTGTTCTTTTTCAGACAGCACAGTGGGCGATGTGCATCAGTCCGCTGTCAGCAGTGTGCAGAGTTTATGCTGCATATTTTTCACAGCTGTAAAATGGATTAAATATCTCTTAATCCATGTCTCTGTTGGAAAAAGGGTTCAAAGCAAACTGAACTGCATTATGATTTGAAGGTTTTTTGAAAAGACACTGCCATCTAGTGGGCTCAGAAAAAAACACCAAATATTTCATGAGGCCTCATTTGGCCATCATAAGTTACAGATTGCTGGACCCTAGTTTCAAAGTCCAGTGGGGCACCAGTGGACTTGGTACTCCAATACCAGTGGGGCTGAGTAATAAACTGACCATGTTCTCACAGGAAGACGCTGGAAACTTCTGCAGAACTGCAGGGTCTATAAATGTGGAGGTTCCACCCAGAAGCCTGTTTGGGCAGGGTTTTGTGCGTGTTTGGATTTTCTTGTCTGGGTTGTGTGTGTGTGGGTTTGTCCCCTCCTGGGTTGCTGCGGGCCCTCTTCCCCGCTGCATCCCTCCTTGCACCCTGCGTGTGTGTGTGTGTGTGTGTGCGTGTGTGTGTGTGCCTCCCCTGATCCATGTGCTCACCTGTGTGTCTGTGTATCAATCAATCAATCAATTTTTTTATATAGCGCCAAATCACAACAAACAGTTGCCCCAAGGCGCTTTATATCGTAAGGCAAGGCCATACAATAATTATGTAAAACCCCAACGGTCAAAACGACCCCCTGTGAGCAAGCACTTGGCTACAGTGGGAAGGAAAAACTCCCTTTTAACAGGAAGAAACCTCCAGCAGAACCAGGCTCAGGGAGGGGCAGTCTTCTGCTGGGACTGGTTGGGGCTGAGGGAGAGAACCAGGAAAAAGACATGCTGTGGAGGGGAGCAGAGATCGATCACTAATGATTAAATGCAGAGTGGTGCATACAGAGCAAAAAGAGAAAGAAACAGTGCATCATGGGAACCCCCCAGCAGTCTACGTCTATAGCAGCATAACTAAGGGATGGTTCAGGGTCACCTGATCCAGCCCTAACTATAAGCTTTAGCAAAAAGGAAAGTTTTAAGCCTAATCTTAAAAGTAGAGAGGGTGTCTGTCTCCCTGATCTGAATTGGGAGCTGGTTCCACAGGAGAGGAGCCTGAAAGCTGAAGGCTCTGCCTCCCATTCTACTCTTACAAACCCTAGGAACTACAAGTAAGCCTGCAGTCTGAGAGCGAAGCGCTCTATTGGGGTGATATGGTACTACGAGGTCCCTAAGATAAGATGGGACCTGATTATTCAAAACCTTATAAGTAAGAAGAAGATTTTTAAATTCTATTCTAGAATTAACAGGAAGCCAATGAAGAGAGGCCAATATGGGTGAGATATGCTCTCTCCTTCTAGTCCCCGTCAGTACTCTAGCTGCAGCATTTTGAATTAACTGAAGGCTTTTTAGGGAACTTTTAGGACAACCTGATAATAATGAATTACAATAGTCCAGCCTAGAGGAAATAAATGCATGAATTAGTTTTTCAGCATCACTCTGAGACAAGACCTTTCTGATTTTAGAGATATTGCGTAAATGCAAAAAAGCAGTCCTACATATTTGTTTAATATGCGCTTTGAATGACATATCCTGATCAAAAATGACTCCAAGATTTCTCACAGTATTACTAGAGGTCAGGGTAATGTCATCCAGAGTAAGGATCTGGTTAGACACCATGCATGTTGATGTATTCACGCAGCGGCGTATGTTAATCTCATGCTGTATGTACTTGGCACTTCCTCGGGTATCTACCTGCTTCTTGTGCACACTTCTTTGTTCCATGTCCTTTGTTAATGTTTGGTTCTGATTATTAATATTTTTATTGGCACCTTATCCACCTTAGTTTTCTGCCTGCCAAATTGGGTTCACCTTGTCAGTGTTTAAACTGTAACATAAAGTCCAGCAGACTGCCACCTGCTCACCATCCCAGAATAAATCTGGCTAGCCTTCAAGATCAGACTGTTTATAAATTATTGAGAAATTGTCTGCTCCACGGACACATTTGGCCGTCTCTGGAAGTAAGCATCGGAGTCGCCACAGTCCATTGGAGGAGGTGTGTCATAGGTGAAGTCGCTCAGTGTTTCCCAGTGGAGCTGCAGTGCACACCGCAAAGGGAATTTCTGGTTATGTAAGTAGTTGTAGACAGTGAAGACCCCAAGAAACAGAAAGGGGGCCCTTTGTCATGTGTCTCACCACTTGTGGGCTCCTGACCTTTGACCTGCTTACACAGAAATTGGAGCACTTTGTTCTTTCGAACCTAAATTTCATTCTCATTGCAGCCGTGGTGGGTCACCCCTGCCACATTTCTCCACATGTGGAGTTGCGTCAGGAAGGGCATACGGCATAAAACCTATGCCAATTCAACATTCAGATCAACCTCAGACTAAAAGAAAAGCAGTTTTGACTTATGGTTTTGATTTATAACCCAACTAATTCTGGACAGTTTATCGAATTAACATCAACTCTGTCACTTTTACAAAGTGAAAAATATAACACATATGTTTTAGTTTTAAAGTAATGCGCTAATTCCGAATGTTTCAATGTTACAAACTAGGCCTGCAGCTATCAGATGTTTTTGGAATCGAGTATTCTACTGATTATTTTATCGATTAATTGAGTCATCGGATAAAAAGTACTTTTGTGTTTTTAAACAGTAGCCGCAGTGGCAGGCTTCTCCCTATGCAATGGCACAATGTTGCTCTGCCATCATATAATTTTTTAAGTTTAGGGTCTTCCCTCTCTCTCTGTTTTCCCGGCTAATTATTTATTTATTTTTGCATTATTTAGAGTTCTGGAGCTTTGCCAAACCATAAGCCCAGGCACTCTGTGATATCTTCAGTCTGTGGACAGGACATTTTTTTTCTCTTATTGCACATTTCATGCATTTTTTTATTGCTGTGATTTATTCATTGTTTAGTGTATATTTATACATGCCATACAGAGTGCAGCTCAAACCATCAAATTCCTTGTTTTCTGTGGATACTTGGCAAAGTGTAGTGTGGCCGGGGTGGCAGGCTGGACAGTGGAAGAGTCGACATCTGGAATGCAGTAAGTTCTGGGGGGTGTAGCTATTGTTTTTCACCATGTCTGGAGTTTGATGGTCACTATAATGGAAACAAAAAACCCCACTGGGTCATCTGCCCAGTCAGGGGGTGTGTCCTGTTCAAAAAGTCCTTCTAGGGAGAACAGTTTGGGGAAATGATCAAAACCCATGTATTTGCATCCAATAAGTCCCAGGTTTGACTCAGAAAGACCTTCCTCTTGGTTGCTGCAACAATAAAAAAAAGTTAAATAATCAATTGTTAACCAAAGCTCTTAAAGACCACTAAGGGTTCCTTCTGTGACGATTTGTTGTCGCACTCACAAAATCAACCCTGTTTATTTTGCAAACTCTCTAGCAAAAAAAGCAGCAATCAATTCAATCAATCAATCAATTTTATTTATATAGCGCCAAATCACAACAAACAGTTGCCCCAAGGTGCTTTATATTGTAAGGCAAGGCCATACAATAATTATGTAAAACCCCAACGGTCAAAACGACCCCCTGTGAGCAAGCACTTGGCGACAGTGGGAAGGAAAAACTCCCTCTTAACAGGAAGAAACCTCCAGCAGAACCAGGCTCAGGGAGGGGCAGTCTTCTGCTGGGACTGGTTGGGGCTGAGGGAGAGAACCAGGAAAAAGACATGCTGTGGAGGGGAGCAGAGATCAATCACTAATGATTAAATGCAGAGTGGTGCATACAGAGCAAAAAGAGAAAGAAACACTCAGTGCATCATGGGAACCCCCCAGCAGTCTAAGTCTATAGCAGCATAACTAAGGGATGGTTCAGGGTCACCTGATCCAGCCCTAACTATAAGCTTTAGCAAAAAGGAAAGTTTTAAGCCTAATCTTAAAAGTAGAGAGGGTGTCTGTCTCCCTGATCTGAATTGGGAGCTGGTTCCACAGGAGAGGAGCCTGAAAGCTGAAGGCTCTGCCTCCCATTCTACTCTTACAAACCCTAGGAACTACAAGTAAGCCTGCAGTCTGAGAGCGAAGTGCTCTATTGGGGTGATATGGTACTATGAGGTCCCTAAGATAAGATGGGACCTGATTATTCAAAACCTTATAAGTAAGAAGAAGAATTTTAAATTCTATTCTAGAATTAACAGGAAGCCAATGAAGAGAGGCCAATATGGGTGAGATATGCTCTCTCCTTCTAGTCCCCGTCAGTACTCTAGCTGCAGCATTTTGAATTAACTGAAGGCTTTTCAGGGAACTTTTAGGACAACCTGATAATAATGAATTACAATAGTCCAGCCTAGAGGAAATAAATGCATGAATTAGTTTTTCAGCATCACTCTGAGACAAGACCTTTCTAATTTTAGAGATATTGCGTAAATGCCAAAAAGCAGTCCTACATATTTGTTTAATATGCGCTTTGAATGACATATCCTGATCAAAAATGACTCCACGATTTCTCACAGTATTACTAGAGTTCAGGGTAATGCCATCCAGAGTAAGGATCTGGTTAGACACCATGTTTCTAAGATTTGTGGGGCCAAGTACAATAACTTCAGTTTTATCTGAATTTAAAAGCAGGAAATTGGAGGTCATCCATGTCTTTATGTCTGAAAGACATTCCTGCAGTTTAACTAATTGGTGTGTGTCCTCTGGCTTCATGGATAGATAAAGCTGGGTATCATTTGTGTAACAATGAAAATTTAAGCAATGTCGTCTAATAATACTGCCTAAGGGAAGCATGTATAAAGTGAATAAAATTGGTCCTAGCACAGAACCTTGTGGAACTCCATAATTAACCTTAGTCTGTGAAGAAGATTCCCCATTTACATGAACAAATTGTAATCTATTAGATAAATATGATTCAAACCACCGCAGCGCAGTGCCTTTAATACCTATTGTTGGGTATTTTCTCCTCCAAACATTTTTAAACCTTTAACAAGACAAACAGAGTCAAGAAACACCAGTGAGACAGAAAGTCAAATATTACGCGCGGAGTGCGGCCAGGCTGTACACCAAGGCTACACTAAAGTCTGGCCTGCTTTTCCGCTCTTTTTATTAAGAGACGCCCTCATCACATAAACAAGAAACTTGTCCTAAGGGTGGGGGTAATGACGCAAGACAAGTTTCTTCCCATAACATAAACACATACGTCAATAAGCGCAGCTGTAAGGAAAAACAGTTTCTTTCTTTACTCTTATCGTCGGAGGTCAGCACATCTCGTTCGTCTGTTGCAGTTATCAGCTGTTCTGCATCTGCCTGGAACACTAAGCATCACATCACAATCAGTCAAAATTCAACCTTCAGTTCTTTTACTCCCAGTCGTTAGCGGCTACGAAAACAAAGTTATGTTATAACAATAAGTACATCCAGTCCTTCATTCCCAGTTCAGATTGACCCCAGAGTGCGAAAACAAAATTGAATTCTCATGATTGCATTAAGACAGGTGCAAAACAGCACAACACCGTTCTCATGAGAAAGAAGACAAATGTACAAACGTTTAACAGTGATAACATATATACAAAATCTTTAACAATCCCCTCCTGTTTATCGCCTGTTAAACATACAGTAGGCATCACTCAGCTTAGCACTTCTTTTTGAGATTTTCACTAAGAGGTTCATCATGGTATGTTTTCTCTATAGGCTTACACCCCAGAGGTGATGTCATCATTGTCACCATCATCGGTGTCTGGGTCATCATACTTCCATTGGTCTGGGTACAGGTCAGGAGAGCCATCGTCCTCCTTGTCGTCATCTGTCCCCAGAAGTGGATATGATGCTGGACCCCCTCCTGGTCCTGGACTTATTGCTGTGGTTATCATTCTATTTACAAGGCCTCGGAGACATGGAATACAACAACATCCACACAATGTTAGAATTGCAGCAAATACTGCTATAGACACTAATAGTGAAGAAATCAAAGACCTCCATTTTCCCATCCCTTCCAGCCACCAATCCCAGCCTTCGGTGTTTACTCCACTGTGCTCTTTCATCTTCCTGTTCAACGTCCTCAGCCCGCCAATGGCTTGAGTGAGACTGCCGTCTGCAGCCGTGTTGTTGGGAATGAATGTGCAGCATTGTTCTCCGAACATGGCACAAACACCTCCTTTCTCTGCCAACAACATATCCAGAGCAATACGATTCTGGAAGGCCATAAGGGACGTGGCTTCTAACTGTGAATGGACAGCCTTAAATCCTTCCTCAGTCCAATTTCCTAATTTCTGTACATTGTAGTGGATGTAGTTTATTCTGTCCACGTTTTTATTAATTGAGCACCACCAACAGATGGAAGATTCGAATCCAGCTGCTATTTGATTAACCAGTTTATACTCGTCAGGCACTCCCCTGGGGACTCCTATTGCGTCAATATATGTTGGATTTCCCACTCCTTTCCAATCTCTTTTCACTCTATGTCTGGCTATGCCTTTCTGCCAATCTTCAGGAATAAGAGAGGCTGCATATGTCGTAACGTCTTCAGGGGTCATGGGTATGGCTTCAACTGGTAACAATAATGATATTAAGGCACAATAACCTGACACATTCCGTGGCAGTCTGTCAAAGATTCTGTTATCCCCACACCACCACCATACGTCACTCCTCCCGACAGGTTTGAATGTGGGAGTACTATGGACCACATTCTTACACCAGGCGGTGTGGTTTAAGCTACCCAAAGTCTTACTTGTCCCTGTCAAGTGTACACATGTATGGTTAGCATGCCCAACTTTGCTTGAGAATAAAGGTTTGATCTTAGTCAATTTGGTCACTGGATAGATCTTGTCCCACTTAAAACATTTGTTGTTTGCCGCAATGTATGTCTGTGTCATAGCAGTCAGTAGACAGTCTTTGGGTAATGCTGCCGGTATTACCTGTAATATAGGTCTGGGTCCCATACACACAACACAGTCCTTCTTTGCTGCTAGTCCTGCTTGTTCTGCCATTAAAAGCCAATTGTTATTTTGTCCACTAATTCCTGTAGTTACTAGGAACCAGTCATCTGCCTTCATGTCTTTTGTGCCTTGTACGGACACCCCCTTTGCTTGTATGGACACCCCCTTTGACGTACTTAAGTCGGTCAATATTGGTTGCTGTACTCTATCTGTTTCACAGAGGAAGAAATGGAAATACGGATCTTTCCCTTGTTTGTATACCCAAAGGAGGAACAACCAACAGTCTCCCTCTATATCAGGTGGGAATATGGTTCCTTTTTCTGTGGTATTCACCACTATAGACAGCTTATCATCTGTTTGATACATTTTGAGACTTTGACTCTGGTACTTAGCCCACTCGGTTTGTGCCCATCTTGGTGTCCATCTACTCCATTCATCGGCTACCAACGTTTCCCATCTCCTATCTTGTTGATCGTTGGTCATATACCATGAGAAACTATTTCCGTAATTAGTCCCTCTGTCACCATCCGGCATTCCATGGGTAAGAGCACTATATGGTACAGAGATGATCACAGAAGTATTTCTAGGAATGCAGGCCTGTACACCAAATCGGTACGCATTATTCCCATCACAGCTATGTACTGTGGCATTGATTATCGGACTGGGGTCTTTGTTACTTCTTTTTGGTCTCTGCAATCTGCGGATGTGATCCTTATTATCATGTCCCGTGCTCATGGCTTTTAATAATCCCAATTCAAAAAAGAAAAGTAGCATAACAAGGACTGTCCGTGGGGTCCAGAAACCCCCTTTCTTTTTATCTTTTTCTTTCGCCATTTCTGCACACTACAGCACACCTATGTTCAGAACAGTGGCTTCTTAATGTCTTCTGCTAGCTTTCGTGTCTAACCTGGATCTTAACACCAAGCTCACACACTATTACTAGTCTTGTCCTACTGTTCTTACTGTTTGTCTGTGTCTGCAGAAATGACTTTCTTACAGTGAGTTAAATGAATCCATGTACTTCTTTCCCCAATTTTCAAAGCTGTGGGTGTTGTGAGTAGTACTTGATAGGGCCCTTCCCATTTAGGTGAATGCCAGTGTTTTCTCTTGATGCTTCTTATCAACACCCAGTCTCCAGGTACCACTTTAGGGTCCTCCTGTGGAGAAATGGGATCATCAGTGTTTGGAACTCTCCCTCGTTGTCCTTCTAACATTTTTCTCATGTAATCCGCCAAATTGGCTTCCTCAGGTACATCCCAAATTTGTCCATAATATGGCAATCGATATTTTCTGCCAAACAATGTTTCATACGGTGTCAACCCCATGGTACTAGTTATGTTTATATACATTTTTACCAAATCTACACAATGTGTCCATGGTCTGCCTGTTTCCTCCATTGTCTTTCTAAGTCTGTTTTTTACTGTTCCATTCATCCTTTCCACTAATCCGGCGCTTTGTGGATGATAAGCACAATGATTTTTGAGATTAACCTGTAGTGCTTCTCCTACGTATTGCACTATTGCATTAACAAAATGCGCTCCGTTATTTGCATCAGGTTTCAATGGATACTGTCTTACACATGGTCTGTATTCTGTTTTTGGCCTTATAACTACAGGTTGTGCATTTTTAATCAGTCCTACGTCTGAAGGACCTGTTGTCCACAATCCTGATGGTACAGAAGAGAGAGATCATCCTCTTCAGGACTCAACTGAAACACTCAGGATTGTGAAGTGGACACATCAATGTGTGTTCCAGCTGTCAGCACCAATGAGACATTAACTGGCACTTTATACAACTTGGTTGATGGACTGAACTCCGTTCGTGGGCCAACTCTACTCCAATCAGAGGCTGTCAAAGCTGTTATGACTGTCAGTCCCAATTCTTGCCATTCTGTCAAATATGGCTTACAAAGTGACATATGTAATGGCATACCTGTGAATCTCAATTTTGATACATCTTCAGTGGCGCCTGTTACTGTTATGACAGCTGTTGAGTTGCCATCATGAATCAAATCGGTCATTGTCAGTTTCACAGGTGAAACATTTTTCAATTTAGTTCATAGTCACCATCCGGACCTGGAGGATCTTTATGCCACATTGTGACATGCAGGTCAGGTGGTGACATCTGTTGTTCAGGATTTTTTAGTAGGGCTGTCGCTTGCAAGACGACATCTTTACCCCATCCTGCAGCATCTTCTTCTGAAATGTCAAATGTATAGTAATAGTGGAATGTGGGGTCATCGCTTTCTTCTCTTACCATGTTAACGCCTCCTGTGCGTTCAACAACTAATTTCCCTTGTTCCACAATTATGGACAAGCCCAATGCAGTCAATCCGTCTCGTCCTAGGAGGTTAACTGGACATTGTGGCATGCTCAACACTGACATAGTACACGTCAGGCCAAATGGATCTGTCAACGTTATGGGTTTGGTGATAGGGACGTCTGATGGTTGTCCATTTGCAGAGCGAACCCTAAAGATTTCGTTGCTTAATTGATGGACAGGTATGTTGTCATTACATGTGGTTCTACATGCTCCTGTATCACAAAGGAATGTCACTGGTCGTCCATTTACCAACAAAGTCACTTCTGGTTTTGGTACCGGATTTCCCAGCAAGGCACACAGATCCATATCACAATCAGACTGCCTATCTGATGTGGAATCATGGATTATGGATTCTAGTCATTGTGGATACTGTGGCTGCGGAGGATTATTCCGTTGTGGAATTCCTCCTGCTGCTCCCTCAGTAGGTGGATTCGGACAATTTCTATACATATGTCCCTCTCTTCCACAGTTCCAACAAATCAGGGGACCACGTGGTGGCCCTCCCTGTCTGGGCTGCTGTTGTGGTTGCCATGGTCCTTGACGTTGTGGCTGTCCACCTTGTCTATTTTGCCATGGCTTTTTGGGGCGTTTGCACTGCTTCTGCTGTCTTAAGTTACCCTGCTGGTAATATATTTCATCATCTCCGTGTGCTACATACACTCCTTTGTCGCTGTTTCTTGTCTTTTTCTGCTTTAACACTTCTTCTGCATGACAGCAGTGTGTATGTGTTTCTTCCAATGTGCCTGTAGGCAATCCAATCCAATGTTTCTGTATCCAAGCTTTTATATCCTTATTGGAATGTTGGATCAGAGCGTTTTTCAATTGTTGTTCATACACAGGTGTTTCTGGCAATATGCCACTATGGACCCTAAATACATTCTCAAATCTGCACCTAAACTCTGTCCATGGCTCTCCTTCTTTCTGAGTTGTCCTGGTAATTTCAGTATAGTTTATCTTTGGTCCTAACACTCCTTTTGCACGTGTAATCATAGCTTCCACTCTTGTTTTCAAGACTAGATCATCATGTGTCAGTGGTACGCCTTGTTGATCTGCAGGATTCCAGTCTCCACGTACCTGACTCCATTTAGGGCCACATGCTTTCATCCACACCTGTTGGACTTCAGGTCCATTAAGGTGGTAAGATGTTCTAATGTTTTCTATATCCTGCATAAATCCCTCAATGTCGACATGTGGCGATGGTATCATGTCGACTGCTGCTTTGATATCATCAGCATTCCATGTCCGATAAACGAGCATGGTTGGTAGCTGTCCTGCTGTTTCTGCATGAGGATTTGGTACTTCTATCATAGGATAGGCACCTCCCTGGTCACTGTGTTCCACCATGGGAGGGGCTGTAGGCACTTTTGCTTGACTGCGTGTTTGTGGTTTTTCTGGTTTTTCTCTTTTTACCTTAGGTTTTACTGCCAAATCATACTGTGGTGGCGGTACATCGTCATCCTCTGGTAGAGGAGATAAAGGTCTCTTTGTCACTGACGGTCCAGCCGGCGGTGGTTGTTGAGGCTGTTCTGGTTCTCTGTGCTGAATTATCACATCTTCTTCTGCCTTACCTACAGCTTTCTTTTTCCTTGCTTTCTCTAATCGTCGCTTCTCTGCTCCTTTCTGTCTGTTCTCTGCTTCCTCCTCCCAAAATGCCACTAAATCTGCCCCTACTTTCTGCATCTTTTTCTCATCACCTTTATGTTCCCGTTCTAACTCCTTCTTCAGCTTCTGTATACTGATCAGGTTCAGTCGTCCGTCAAAGTCATGTTTATTTATCCAGGTCTCCAATTTCTTTGTTGCTTTTGGATTTTTTGCCTCCATAAATTTCCAGTCGTCAGTTGATAAATTTTCCTTATTTTTAGACGTCTTACCCCCCATTTTTATTATTTTTTTTATCCCTTGTTATAATTTGGACTTCAGACGGGGGCACACCTAGGGTGTTCTAAATCTGAAGTTTTCACACTTTCTTTGGACGTGACAATTAATTTGCCGTCGTGTGGTTGATTCCTTTCACCTCCCCGTAGGAAGCGGAATCACTTGCCTCTGCTTCCACACGCACGGTTGTCACTAACGTTGTCCAAAGTATTACACACACACAGTTTTCACACAGTTATTTACACTTGCGCAAAACACTATTTACACATAGAAACACTCCTAATAATCGTACGCGTATTCTTATGCCAGGGGAGCTCGTCCTCCCGTGAAATTTAACTACTGTCCTGCATTAGGGGACTCCGCCGTCCCTGCCAGATTTAACTGCTTTTTTACAGTGCACGTATTTCTACCCGGGATTTCCTTTACGTATTAAAACAGAGGAGTCCGTATCCTCCTTCCGGAATTTAACTACTTGCGTCCCTCGCAACCGTAGAGGAGTCCGCCCTCCTTACAGAGTTTAACTGTGTTTCATTAACAGACGATTCTGTATCATCGCTTACGGAGTTTAACTGTTTTATGTGATCACTTTTATCCCCTACCGGTACGCGTATATAAACAGAGGAGTCCGCACCCTCCTTACAGAGTTTAACTGCTTTGCATTAACAGACGATTCTGTATCATCGCTTGCGGAATTTAACTGTTTATGTGATCTGATCACCACTCACTCAGTACTATTTACAAAGAAATTCTACTCACTGACTCGACTTCCTGTCTGTCTTCTTCGGGAAAATCTCGTCAACCAGACGATGCCAACGGTGGCCGACAATTGCAGACACGATCAATCGATCGATCAGACCTTGGCCAAGGATTTACGTCTGGACTTGACGACCTCCGCTGGACACCTCCGGTGTTGTTGAGCTCCCGGACTGAGCCCCCAGTCAATGTTGGGTATTTTCTCCTCCAAACATTTTTAAACCTTTAACAAGACAAACAGAGTCAAGAAACACCAGTGAGACAGAAAGTCAAATATTACGCGCGGAGTGCGGCCAGGCTGTACACCAAGGCTACACTAAAGTCTGGCCTGCTTTTCCGCTCTTTTTATTAAGAGACGCCCTCATCACATAAACAAGAAACTTGTCCTAAGGGTGGGGGTGATGACGCAAGACAAGTTTCTTCCCATAACATAAACACATACGTCAATAAGCGCAGCTGTAAGGAAAAACAGTTTCTTTCTTTACTCTTATCGTCGGAGGTCAGCACATCTCGTTCGTCTGTTGCAGTTATCAGCTGTTCTGCATCTGCCTGGAACACTAAGCATCACATCACAATCAGTCAAAATTCAACCTTCAGTTCTTTTACTCCCAGTCGTTAGCGGCTACGAAAACAAAGTTATGTTATAACAATAAGTACATCCAGTCCTTCATTCCCAGTTCAGATTGACCCCAGAGTGCGAAAACAAAATTGAATTCTCAGGATTGCATTAAGACAGGTGCAAAACAGCACAACACCGTTCTCATGAGAAAGAAGACAAATGTACAAACGTTTAACAGTGATAACATATATACAAAATCTTTAACACCTATGACATGCTCTAATCTCTGTAATAAAATTTTATGGTCAACAGTATCAAAAGCAGCACTGAGGTCTAACAGAACAAGCACAGAGATGAGTCCACTGTCTGAGGCCATAAGAAGATCATTTGTAACCTTCACTAATGCTGTTTCTGTACTATGATGAATTCTAAAACCTGACTGAAACTCTTCAAATAGACCATTCCTCTGCAGATGATCAGTTAGCTGTTTTACAACTACCCTTTCAAGAATTTTTGAGAGAAAAGGAAGGTTGGAGATTGGCCTATAATTAGCTAAGATAGCTGGGTCAAGTGATGGCTTTTTAAGTAATGGTTTAATTACTGCCACCTTAAAAGCCTGTGGTACATAGCCAACTAATAAAGATAGATTGATCATATTTAAGATCGAAGCATTAAATAATGGTAGGGCTTCCTTGAGCAGCCTGGTAGGAATGGGGTCTAATAGACATGTTGATGGTTTGGATGAAGTAACTAATGAAAATAACTCAGACAGAACAATCTGAGAGAAAGAGTCTAACCAAATACCGGCATCACTGAAAGCAGCCAAAGATAACGATACATCTTTGGGATGGTTATGAGTAATTTTTTCTCTAATAGTTAAAATTTTATTAGCAAAGAAAGTCATGAAGTCATTACTAGTTAAAGTTAAAGGAATACTCAGCTCAATAGAGCTCTGACTCTTTGTCAGCCTGGCTACAGTGCTGAAAAGAAACCTGGGGTTGTTCTTATTTTCTTCAATTAGTGATGAGTAGTAACATGTCCTAGCTTTACGGAGGGCTTTTTTTATAGAGCAACAGACTCTTTTTCCAGGCTAAGTGAAGATCTTCTAAATTAGTGAGACGCCATTTCCTCTCCAACTTACGGGTTATCTGCTTTAAGCTGCGAGTTTGTGAGTTATACCACAGAGTCAGGCACTTCTGATTTAAAGCTCTCTTTTTCAGAGGAGCTACAGCATCCAAAGTTGTCTTCAATGAGGATGTAAAACTATTGACGAGATACTCACTTACAGAGTTTAGGTAGCTACTCTGCACTGTGTTGGTATATGGCATTAGAGAACATAAAGAAGGAATCATATCCTTAAACCTAGTTACAGCGCTTTCTGAAAGACTTCTAGTGTAATGAAACTTATTCCCCACTGCTGGGTAGTCCATCAGAGTAAATGTAAATGTTATTAAGAAATGATCAGACAGAAGGGAGTTTTCAGGGAATACTGTTAAGTCTTCAATTTCCATACCATAAGTCAGAACAAGATCTAAGATATGATTAAAGTGGTGGGTGGACTCATTTACATTTTGAGCAAAGCCAATCGAGTCTAATAATAGATTAAATGCAGTGTTGAGGCTGTCATTCTCAGCATCTATGTGGATGTTGAAATCGCCCACTATAATTATCTTATCTGAGCTAAGCACAAAGTCAGACAAAAGGTCTGAAAATTCACAGAGAAGCTCACAGTAACGACCAGGTGGACGATAGATAATAACAAATAAAACTGGTTTTTGGGACTTCCAATTTGGATGGACAAGACTAAGAGACAAGCTTTCAAATGAATTAAAGCTCTGTCTGGGTTTTTGATTAATTAATAAGCTGGAATGGAAGATTGCTGCTAATCCTCCGCCTCGGCCCGTGCTGCGAGCATTCTGACAGTTAGTGTGACTCGGGGGAGTTGACTCATTTAAACTAACATATTCATCCTGCTGTAACCAGGTTTCTGTAAGGCAGAATAAATCAATATGTTGATCAATTATTATATCACTTACTAACAGGGACTTAGAAGAGAGAGACCTAATGTTTAATAGACCACATTTAACTGTTTTAGTCTGTGGTGCAGTTGAAGGTGCTATATTATTTTTTCTTTTTGAATTTTTATGCAATCACGTGAGTACAAAAATCCAAAAGGATCCTTATACACTGAGGAGAGGACCCGAGGGATGAAGGTAGGAAACTACTAGACACACCAATAATCCACATGTGGAAAGTAAAACAGATGATACAAAAACAGAGGGAACAAAACAAAACCCAAAGCTACAGAAACTAATGGCTGTGTAGGAGTATTTACTACCACAGTGAAGCAGGAACCAAAGAGTATAAAACAAAATGTAAACAAAATCTAGGAACCCCCAAATAACCAGGAAACAGGTGCAGACTTAAATACATGGCAACTAATTAGACCGGACATACGGCAGGTACAGAAAACTGGATCTAGGGATACACATGGAATAATCTTAAAAAACAAAACAAATACTAAGTGTTACAAGACTTAACCAAAGGCCGGGAATAGGAGAACAAAAATACAGTATGATAAATACAAAATGAATACAAGCGATGATTAAATAAACCAGACAAATGCAGACAACATCATAAAACAGTAATATGACAAAGGAGCAGGAAGTTACGATAACCACAAATGCGACGGGGAACAAAAAAAACCTGGCAATAACAAGAGTATTGAGAAGACATAGGATGTATTGCAAAAAAGGCCAATCTCTATTCTATTCTGTGCTATCTCAGATTTCTGACGGCCACCAATCCGGATCTGGATCACCTCAAAAATTCATTGTAGTCTTCCCTGCCCTAATATCGATCCGTGGTGCAAATCTGGTCAGAATCTGTGATGTAGTTTTGACATAATCCTTAAAATGGTAAATGGACTGCATTTATATAGCACTTTGTCCATCTGCATCAGATGCTCAAAGTGCTTTACAATAATGCCTCACATTCACCCCGGTGTCAGGCTGCTGCCATGCAAGGCGCTCACGACACACCGGGAGCAACTTGGGGATGGAGGACCTTGCCCAAGGGCCCTTAGTGAGGCTTAGTCAGGCTGGGATTTGAACCAATGGTCTCAAGCCCAACACTGATGAGAATCGGTGAAGTAGTTTTGATGTAATCCTTCAAAGACTATATAAAGGGAAATCTTGATCGAGAATCTGGATCTGGATCATCTCCATAATTTAATGAAGTCTTCCACGACCTAATATATATCCATGGTGAAAATTTCATCAGAATCCATGCAGGAGTTTTGACGTAATCCTGCTAAGAGTCAGACAAATAAATATTTTTTTACATCTTTGGTGGATGTAACCAGGTAACAGATCACCCTGATAATAAACATCACAAAGAACACGAAGAACAAAGGAGACAGTCAACGGGAGACACACACACAAGACAGAGACACTGACTCATACAGACGTCAGACACGGACACGACGCGGGGAAGCGGACACGATCACACATACATTCCACTGACAGCCGGGACACGCCGACATAAGACAGGCGGAACAGAGGTGCACATAACAGATAAGACCCGAAACAGCACAGAACCAACAACAACAAAAAACCCAGATGGGATGAGCCCACAACAAAAATGAGATTTCAAAGGGTTAAGGGTGCGTGTGTTTTTACAAAATGTTCCCAAAGTTAGACTTTTCTCCACTTTGATGTTATATTGTAGTACTTGTAAGTTTGAAGAAGATACAACAATTGGGAAAACTATTGCAATTAGTAGTAGGTTGAAACCCATTTTGCAATATAGCTTCTGGACTATTGTTAGCTGTTCGCCCTGCTGCAGACTGGTGTCCTGTCCAGGGGGCACCGTGCCACACGGCCCATGACTGCTGGGATAGGCTCCAGCCCCTGTAACTCGATGTTGCATAAGCCGTTGAAGATGTGTGTGTGTGTGTTTCTGTCCATTGAAAATGCTGGTATTTTTGAGAAGAACTTGTGGCCCAAGAAGAACTCCTCACGCAAAGAGTGAGATGTATTTTATTCTTTATAATTCAGCTGTTCCATAAATTCTTGTGTGGTAACTGAGTGGCTGTTTAGTGTGCAGTGGGTTTGTGTTCACCCAGCGGTCACCAGCAGAGACATGGCCTTGGGCAAAGGCCATCTATCGGCTTTGGTTGCAGTTGTAGGTGTGCTAATTTAGCATGGGCACATGCACAATGTTGTGATGATGTGCCTCAAGGCTTCATGCTGTTGCCAAGATTGCTGAGGCACCAAAGAGGTTACAACAGTCAAATTTTCCACATCAGGGTGCCTGGAAAGTGCCATGTTCAAGGAAAAAGAACACTCAGCTCTCTGACATTTATGTGAATCGGCCTGAAGGAAATAAACTGGAATGAGATCAGAAATCTACTGTAAGTGGACCAGCCTTTGTAAGGGAAAATGTGATGAAGCATTCTGATTTTTCACAGTGACACTTACATACACTAAACTACACACATTTAAATCAGAAATTGCCCATTGCAACAGCAATGGACAAACATGTTTTGTGACATTTTCCATGCACTTTATTAGTAAAGTCACCTATTCTGCAGAGAAAATAATGACACCCAGGTTTACAGTGAACTTTGAGTCACACACTTGTGGTTCTCTGGTGCTAAATCGTTCCACATACTGTATGAGGGAAGGCAGTTAGTTAGTTTAATTCTTTTTTCTGATGGATTTTAAGTTGGGAGCATGGTGGCTTAGTGATTAGCACTGTTGCCTCACAACAAGTAGGTCGTGGGTTTGCTTCTCACCTGGGGCCTTTCTGTGTGGAGTTTGCGTGTTTGCCCCATGTTTTAATGTGAGAAACTGAAGCTGCAACACCTGCAGGGAACCCACACAAAGACATGCAGGTTAGGTATACTGGAAACTTTAAATTGTCTGTAGTCGTGAATGTGTTTGGCCCTGATGGACTGGCATTCTGTCGAGGGTGTACCCTGCCCTATGCCGTATGACTGCTGGGATTTACTCTAGCCCTCCCATGACCGAAATGAATGGATGGAAGTGTTTTTTATTATGCTTTTTTTCCTTTTTACTGTATATGTTCTTTAGGAAAGACATTACAGACTTCAAGATACTCAAAAACATTTTAAAATCAGTGAATTTATGTGAACCATGGCTGAATGGCATGATTGAGGTACCCTTCACACTATGGGCCAAATGTTGGGGAATCATGGACGAATGGCCATTCAACCCATTCTTGGCCAGAGTCAGCCAAAGTCCAGGTGCTACCAATGAACATCCAACACCACTCGAGGAGCACTTAGAATAGGCGGGCTATTTTCGCAGCCAGCACAAGAGTAGAGTGCAGGTGACCACATTCGAGCCAGCTGTGCAATTGGCCCCACATTTTCTAAGTGCCCCAGGAGTGTGCTGTTACCCAGCAATGCATTTGTCATGCAAGTGTGCCCCCCCCCCCCGCAATACAAATGGCGTGAGGAGTGTGTCATCACCCCCCCACCCACACACACACACACACACACACACACACCATGATCCAACATTGTCAGGTAAAGCTGAGATGGGCGGGGTGTGATCGCTGTCCACCGCAGTGCACATCTGGACGGCTGTAATATCCAGTTGGGACAGCTGACCACTGTGTAATCACAACTTAGCTGGAGAACATATGATGTGCCATGAATAACACTCCACACAATGCACATGTGTGGGGACAAGATCACATTGGGACCAGCCAGCCATGTCTGAGTGTGCATGGCATGGTGTGAACTGTATTATCAGCTGGCCGGCCAGGCTAATGAACCTTCCACCCAGTGGTGGGCACAGATAACCAAAAAATTAACTTCAATAACAGATAAGATAACTGAAAAGTTATCTTTGATACAGATAAACCGATAAACCACCCAAAAATGTATCGGAAGTTACAGATAATCGATAAATTCCGGTGTTGTCTATGGGACATTTGCAGTTACTAAAGAGCTGAAATTGATTTTTATCGATGCGGTAAAAGATCTAAAGAACAAACAAGAATGTTTGACCATGCTGCTCCCTGCAGGAAACAGCACCCACAAAGTCAACTCTTTACTAATCATTATTATTTTTCTTTTAACATTCTGCCCCTGCTGGAAGCTCTTGTTTACAACAGCACTCCCACCACAGAACCACACCAAGAGCAGCCATAAGGCCAGCTCCTTATCAATTTCAACATGCCGGTCAGGTGGAGGTCTTGAAAAATAAAGTCATACTAACTTATGGTTTTTTGAAAATACTGATAGAATAACTACATTAATGTCAATTCTGTCGTTTGTACAAAGTTAAAATATAACATATCTTTTCATGTTGAATAAGGCACTAATTCTGAGGTTTTGTAACAAACACAGACCACAAAGCATTCTGGGTAAAAGTGCTAAACAGTGATTGGTTCAGTAATCCATTATGTAAACCAACACGTTAATATGATGTGTGTCGTGTGTTGGTTTAAAGATAAATGTGCTTTTGTAAAATATTCCATTTTTATTTGTAAAAACAGGCATTTTTACGGAGCCCTGGAAGTGTCATCGCAATTGCATGTTTTAAAACTTTTATGATGTTGTAAAACGTGCACTCAATATTAGTAAGTAAGTAAGTAAATGTATTTATATAGTGCCTTTCACAGACATAAGCCCATGTACACACGTTGTCGGGTATTTGTAAAACCGAATATCTTACCTTTCAGTTTGGGGAAAAAACTTCATCCACACTACGTCGTTTAAAAAAAAAATCCATCCACATCGAACCGTATAAATGTGTTGTAATTAGTCTGCCAAACCTTTGGGTGGCGGTACTGATTAAAATTCTATCCAATCAGGAGCCTTATTCTCTTGTCGTCACTTCCACAAAAACTAAAAACATGGCGCCAACCTCGTTCGTGTGGACCGATAAGGAGTCGGAATTACTTCTAACCGTAGTTTTAGAATACAAAGTTAACAAATATATGCACACAAAAAGCGCCTGGACCATGGACAATACCAACACTTTGAGAGCAGCCATGTACCCAGACGTTTAATACTGCCATGAACACTCCTGGCCAGTAGATGGCAGTAGCGGCCTTGAAAAAATGTCAAAATTCCAGATAATCCATGTCTGCTACATTTAAGATGTGTGGAATTTAACAAACGCAAATACACTAACGTCTATAAACCCAGAGAATATATTCACAAGAGTTTTAGGCACTATAGTTTAATGCTGTTATCTGTGAACCCTGAACAGAGTGTCTGAAATGCATTTGTCCTGTCGTGAACGTCTGAGATTACTTTATGCTACCCATAATGCATTACTGCCTGGCACAGCATGTGCTCACAAAACCTTAAAAATTAGCACATTACTTTAAAACGAAAACATATATCTGATATTTTCACTTTAAAAACTTCAGACATGACAATAATTTTAAATAACTTGTCTAAAATGAGTGGTTAAAATTTGAACCATAAGTTAAACATGTATGCCTCTGGATGACTTGGTGACATTGTGATTACATTAGTATGGTGGTAAAGGAAATTACTTTTTTGGTCACCAGTTCGCCTTTGCTTACAGACAATAGAGTGATTTCTGATTGCAGAGGGTAGAACAACATGCCTATTAGGAAACTTTTAACAGGTAGATCTCAACAGTTTTAAAAATGTTTTTCACTATTCAGCTTAGTTTAGTACGTTATCGGCCTAAAAGTTATCGGACGGTAATTCATTGGAAGATAATTAGTCCGATGATGGTTTTTAAATTTATCTAAAAAGATAATCTGATAATGAAAACATTATCTTTGATAATTATCTGTTATCGGATTATCGGAAGTGTGCCCACCACTGCTTCCACCACACAAATTGAAGTCCACATGACAGACAGAAAGACTGGAAAATAAATAAAACATGGGGAAAGGTGTGAACTCATTCATGTACATACAGCAGAAGCCTCAGCACCCTCCAGCACTGTGGACACACGGGGTGTGTCAGCTGATCACTGGCCAGTGACTCACTCTTAGCTGGAACTGACAGTAAGTCAGTGAGACAGATGCAGGACAAATAAATAAATACTACATTAACTACATACATATTTTCATAACAAATACATAAAATTAATAATCACAGAACAAAGGAACAGAGAGTGAGACTTTTTTCTTTGAGCTGAGTTGGTTGGCAGAGGTTGGCATGCCGGCTGCGAGCAGCAGCTGTTGGGATCTGTGGACTCCCAAGTCACAGTTGGAGAACACCTATCGTGCCATGAAGGATATCACAACACTCCACCGTGAGGTGCACACATCACCAGCTAGGCTGCCCCATGTGAAAAGCTCCGTCTGATCATGTGACCACTCAGCTGGCAATCTGAGTGTCACGTCCACCACGTGAGTTATGGGCCACATGACGCGGTGTTCTTCGGTGCGCCACTCGCTGGACACCTGGACACATGGCACCAGGTGATGTGACGACGATATGAGTGCACAGCTTCATTCATGTCAGTCCATTACTTTGTTTCCGTCTATGACCATGGGTCATGTAAAGAGGAACAGGAGTGTTATCTGCTGCCTTGGTCACTGGTTGTCTGGCCTTTCTCTCTCCCTTCTCTGTCTTCCAGGTGGTGTGCCTTGTGGAGCTGATGAACACACCTGTCAATAATCAACCCTCCTGTATTTAAGTCCTGGTTCCACACCCCATCAGCGCTAGAAACTCAGTGTTCACAGCCTGGTAACCTGGCCTCTCTATCTCTGTGTAGAGCTATTCTGTCTGCATTCCATCACAGTGATTTTGACTTGCTGTTTCACTTGCATTTCTGCTGCATTTTACTGCCCTGCAACTACCTGCTGTTGTTGTCTCGTTACCGAGTGAACTGTCAATTTCAATTCAATTCAATTTATTCATTTTATATAGCACCAAATCACAACAGAGTCACCTCAAGGTGCTTCACACAAAACAATTCAGAACACAAATAAATGAATAAAATAAAATAATAATAATAATATAATAATAATAACAATAATAATAAAATTAATTAAAAGATTAAAAAAGCACAGTAAAAAAGTAAAAAGCATAGCTACATAACATGCCAATATGCTAGCCATACAACAAAACAAATGCGTCTTAAGTCTGGACTTGAAAGTCTCTACAGAATGTAACTGTTTTATTGATGCAGGGAGATCATTCCACAGAACAGGGGCACGATAAGAGAAAGCTCTGTGACCTGCAAACTTTTTATTCACCCTAGGGACACAAAGTAGTCCTGAATCCTGCGAACACAAAGCCCAGGCCGGTACGTAGGATTTAATTAGCTCACCTAGGTGATGCCAGTCCGTGAACAATTTTATAGGCTAGTAGCAGAACCTTAAAATCCAGGAAGCCAGTGAAGAGATGCCAAAATGGATGTAATGTGGTCAAACTTTCTGCTTCGTGCCAAAGGTCTGGCAGCAGCATTTTGAACCATTTGGAGACCCCTAATGCTGGACTGCAGTAAACCAGAAAATAGAACATTACAATAATCCAATCTAGAAGAGACAAATGCATGAATCAGGGTCTCAGCATCAGCCACAGAGAGGATAGGATGAATCTTTGCTATATTCCGCACGTGGAAGAAAGCAGTCCTTGTAATATCTCTAATGTGGAGGTCAAACGACAACGTAGGATCAAAAATTACCCTAAGGTTCCTCACTTTGCCAGTATGATGTATGACACACGAGCCTAGGCTAAGTGCTATCTGGTCAAATTGATTCAGATGTCTCACTGGACCAAGAACCATCATGTCAGTCTTATCAGAATTTAAAAGTAGGAAGTTACTAGACATCCAGCTTCTCACTGATGCAAGGCAGTCTTCTAAGGATTTTATGTTGATGAGATTACCAGCAGTTACTGGCATGTACAATTGAGTATCATCAGCATAGCAGTGAAAACCAATCCCAAAATGCCACAGTGGTGGTATATAAAGGGAGAAAAGCAGGGGGCCTAAGACGGATCCCTTTGGAACCCAAGATTTCACTAAGGTCAGAGGTAGTGTTATTGTACAAAACACAGTGAGAATGACTGGTCAGGTATGACATCAACCACACAAGGGCACTTCCAGTAATCCCAAAATGATTTTCCAGCCTATCGAGTAAAACTGTGAGCCATGGCAGCTCAGGTGTTCCTACACCTGCACTCAACCTGTCTCTCCTCCTCTGCAGGGACACTTCCCTCCATCAGCTTGACAGGGAGCCACCATGCTCCGGACTCAGGACCACCTCCTCTTCACTCCTGATCTGATCTCCCACCTACACACGTGGTCTCACTGAGCTGTGGCTTCCTGTTTCCACCACAGCACAGGCTGTGTCTCCTCTCCAGGCCTCCTCATTGTCATTCACAATTCTGCTGCATTTTTTTTTCTTTCATTTTTGTACAATAAATCTGGTTTCATTTGTCTGTTCAGCCTTCTGTTTTGGAGTCCAATCCGGCTTTTGGGTCACGACCATAATAAGAAGAATGATACTTGTGTTGTCCGCTGTATATAACAGGAATTAAATATTAGAAACTGCAGTGTTTTAATTATTTTTTCTTCTTTTTTACAGTGATAACAGATTCATGACCGGTAACGTGATTGTGTTACATTTAAACACTGCATTCATTGTTCCCTATAATGTTTTGAATCTGTGCTGGTATTATTTTTGGCTTCCATATATTCATTGATTTATGTACATACAACCCCAATTCCAATGAAGTTGGGACGTTGTGTAAAATGTAAATAAAAACAGAAAACAATGATTTGTAAATCCTCTTCAACCTATATTCAATTAAATACACCACAAAGACAAGATATTTAATGTTCAAACTGATAAACTTTTTTATTTTTGTGCAAATATTTGCTCATTTTGAAATGGATGCCCGCAACACATTTCAATAAAGCTGGGACAGTGGTATGTTTACCACTGTGTTACATCACCTTTCCTTCTAACACTCAATAAGCATTTGGGAACTGAGGACACTAATTGTTGAAGCTTTGTAGGTGGAATTCTTTCCCATTCTTGCTTGATGTACGACTTCAGCTGACAACAGTCCGGGGTCTCCGTTTGTTGTATTTTGCGCTTCATAATGCGCCACACATTTTCAATGGGCATCAGGTCTGGACTGCAGGCAGGCCAGTCTAGTACCCGCACTCTTTTACTATGAAGCCATGCTGTTGTAACACGTGCAGAATGTGGCTTGTCATTGTCTTCCTGAAATAAGCATGGATGTCCCTGAAAAAGACGTCGCTTGGATGGCAGCATGTGTTGCTTCAAAACCTGGATGTACCTTTCAGCATTGATGGTGCCATCACAGATGTGTAAGTTGCCCATGTCATGGGCACGAACACACCCTCATACCATCACAGATGCTGGCTTTTGAACTTTGAGCTGGTAACAATCAGGATGGTCTTCTTCCTCTTTTGTCCGGAGGGCACGACGTCCATGATTTCCAAAAATAATTTGAAACGTGGACTCATCAGACAACAGTACACTTTTCCACTTTACAGCCGTCCATTTCAAATGAGCTCGAGCCCAGAGAAGGCGGCAGTATTTCTGGATGTTGTTGATGTATGGCTTTTGCTCTGCATGGTAGAGTTTTAACTTTCACTTGTAGATGTAGCGATGAACTGTGTTAACTGACAATGGTTTTCTGAGTGTTCCTGAGCCCACGCGGTAAGATCCTTTACACAACAATGTCGGTTTTTAAGGCAGTGACGTCTGAGGGACTGAAGGTCACGGGCATTCAATGCTGGTTTTTGGCCTTGCCGCTTACATGTAGAAAGTTCTCCAGATTCTCTGAATCTTCTGATTATATTATGGACTGTAGATGATAGAATCCCTAAATTCCTTGCAATTGAACATTGAGAAACATTGTTCTTAAACTGTTGGAGTTTTTTTTTCACGCAGTTGTCCACAAAGTGGAGATCCACACCCCATCTTTGCTTGTGAATGGCTGCCACTTTTGGTGATGCTCCTTTTATACCCAATCATGACACTCACAATTAGTGTCCTCAGGTCCAAAATGCTTATTGAGTGTTGTTAGAAGGAAAGGTGATGAAACACAGTGGTAAACATACCGCTGTCCCAGCTGTCTTGAAACGTGTTGCAGGCATCCATTTCAAAATGAGCAAATATTTGCAAAAAAGCAATAAAGTTTATCAGTTTGAACATTAAATATCTTGCGCGATGTGGTGTCAAACTGTCCACGTGCTCACACTGTGTTCGTGCGTGTGCACGGGCGTGCATAAAACCCTCGCCATGGTATTGTTCACACCTGTCCGACCGTGTGTCCCTCCTGACAGCAGATGGAATGTTATGCGGTTCCCCAAATTCTTTTATGTTTTTTCATGTTTTTTCAGCCGGTTCCTGCTTCTTTCGCCTAACTTCGTGTTATGTGTGAAGGGGCCATAAGATAAGGAGTAAAATCTCTACAGCAACAGTACTGAAACCTGCAGCTCACAAGAATCACACACACACACTTTATACTGAATAACAACAACAACAACAATAATAATAAATGTATTTAAGAAGTGTTTCTGTCTGGGTTCACTTCTGAAACATTTTATCTTTTAACAGTAGTCATTATGCAGCAACAACCAGGGGCTGTGAGCATGGACCGGGCTGCCGGGCCAACCGCCCTCGACTGCCACCCAATCCTCTCTGCACCCGCCCGCCCTCCGGTGGGTTCACCACCGGAGGGCGGGCCCACGTCGCTCTTTCGGGCTGAGCCCCCCATGGGCTAAGGCCCAACCACCAGGCACTCGTGCGCGAGCCCCAACCCCAGGCCTGGCTCCAGGGTGGGGCCTCGGCTCCGCCATACCGGGCGATGTCTTGGGCCTTGATTTTTTACTGGTCGTGGGGTTCAGCCTCCCCGGTAAGGTCTATTCCAGTCACCAGTTCTGTTCATTATTTTTATGGACAGAATTTCTAGGCGCAGCCAGGGTGTAGAGGGGGTCTGGTTTGGGAACCACAGAATCTCGTCTCTGCTGTTTGCGGACAATGTGGTTCTGCTGGCTTCGTCAAATCAGGACCTTCAGTGTGCACTGGGGTGGTTTGCAGCTGAGTGTGAAGCGTCCGGGATGAAAATCAGCACCTCCAAATCCGAGGCCATGGTTCTCGACTGGAAAAAGGTGCTTTGCCCTCTTCAGGTCGGTGGAGTGTCCTTGCCTCAAGTGGAGGAGTTTAAGTATCTTGGGGTCTTGTTCACGAGTGAGGGACAGATGGAGCGTGAGATCAATAGACGGATCAGTGCAGCATATGCAATGATGCGGTCGCTGTATCGGACCGTCGTGGTGAAGAGAGAGCTGAGTAGGGGGGCAAAGCTCTCGATTTACCGATCAATCTACGTTCCGATCCTCACCTATGGTCATGAGATTTGGCTCATGACCGAAAGAACGAGATCGCGAGTACAAGCGGCCGAGATGAGTTTCCTCCGCAGGGTGGCTGGGCACTCCCTTAGAGATAGGGTGAGGAGCTCGGTCACTCGGGAGGAGCTCGGAGTCGAGCCACTGCTCCTCCACGTCAAAAGGAGTCAGTTGAGGTGGCTCGGGCATCTTTTCCAGATGCCCCCTGGATGCCTTGCTGGAGAGGTGTTCCGGGCACGTCCCATTGGGAGGAGGCCCCGGGGAAGACCCAGGACACGCTGGAGGGACTACATCTCTCGGCTGGCTTGGGAACGCCTTGGGGTTCCCCCGGAGGAGCTGGGGGAGGTGTGTGTGGATCGGGAGGTCTGGGCGGCTTTGCTTGAGCTGCTGCCCCCGCGACCCGACTCCGGATAAAGCGGAAGAAAATGGATGGATGGATGGCTTCAGAAACAGCTTTTTTGATGTCACCCTACAAGTTCTCAATTGGATTTAGGTCCAGGGATTGGGCAGGCCACTCCAAAACATTAATTTTGTTGGATTGGAACCAAGATTTTGCTCATTTAGTAGTGTGCTTGGGGTCATTGTCTTGTTGAAAAACACATTTCAAGGGCATGTCCTCTTCAGCAACATGACCTCTACATATCTAAACTGATCCATCATACCTGGTATGCAATATATAGGCCCAACACCATAGTAGGAGAAACATGCCCATATCATGATACTTGCACCACCATGTGTCACTGTCTTCACTGTGAACTGTGGCTTAAATTCAGAGTTTGGGGGGTCATCTCACAAACTGTCTGCGGCCCTTGGACCCAAAAAGAACAATTTTACTCTCATCAGTCCACAAAATATTCCTCCATTTCTCTTTAGGCCAGTTGATGTGTTCTTTGGCAAATTATAACCTCTTCTGCACGTCTTTTATTTAACAGAGGGACTTTGCGGGGGATTCTTGCAAATAAATTAGCTTCACACAGGTGTCTTCTAACTAACTAACTCTTCTAATCCTGGAGCTGATCAATGGGTGAGCCTTTGCCATTCTGGTTATTCTTCTAACCATTTTGATGGTTGTTTTCCGTTTTCTTCCACACGCCTCTGGTTTTTTTGTCCATTTTAAAGCATTGGAGATCATTGTAGATGCACAGCCTATACTTTTTTGCACCTGCGTATACGTTTTCCCCTCTCCAATCAACTTCTTAATCAAACTACGCTGTTCTTCTGAACAATGTCTTGAACGTCCCATTTTCCTCAGGCTTTAAAAGAGAAAAGCATGTTCAACAGGTGCTGGCTTCATCCTTAAATAGGGGACACCTGATTCACACCTGTTTGTTCCACAAAATTGCTGAACTCACTGACTGAAGGCCACACTACTATTATTATGAACACCCCCTTTTCTACTTTTTTTTACTAATAGCCCAATTTCATAGCCTTAAGAGTGTGCATATCATGAATGCTTGGTCTTGTTGGATTTGTGAGACTCTACTGAATCTACTGGTACCTTGTTTCCCATGTAACAATAAGAAATATACTCAAAACCTGAATTAATGTTTTTAGTCACATAGCACTACTATTATTCTGAACACTACTGTGTTTTACCTCTGCATCCAGATGCTTGCGTTTATCCAAACTGAGCCTTTAAAAGTTGCTTAAACGGCCTCGCATCTCCCACATCAACATCATGCTCAATAAGATGTGTACGCCCCGGTATATCTGAAAACAAACATGGAATGCGATGTATTAGATCACGTACCTGTTCAGCATGACACCGAGGCAAATGACCAAACAACACATCCAAATTTGACAAGACTTCTGAGTTCTTAAGACGTCCCTGTGTAAGAGCACTGTCCAGAGAACCAGCTCCACTGTCAACCCCCCCAGATTGGCGGCAGTGAGCTGTCCAAGGTACCATATCTGTCAAGCGTCCCAATAGATCTACTTGCCATACATAGAGCAGAAGCCTCAGCACCCTCCATCTGCTTAGCAGTAAGTTGGCACACATGACATGTTTTAATATATGAAGAAATGTCCCTTTTTAGACGCGGCCAAAAAAAAATGTCTTAGGACCCGGTCATACGTTTCAGTCATCCCGGAGTGTCCAGACTCATCATGTGCAACTTTTAACACAGCAGCACAAAATTTACTGGGCACCACGATTTGAAACACAGGATCACCGACAGTACCCGCATGGGGCAACCATTTTCTCACCAACAATGAATCCTGAAAAAAGTATCCACACGTGCAATCCAGAACCTCACTCGCTGGGCACACCTGATCAAAGAGCCCTTTTAAAGACATATCAGCATGCTGTTCCGCCACCAGCTCACTACGAGACAAGGACACAGGAAAATCAGACAGAGGTACATTAACATTTTAACACATCTCTCCTTCTTAACCTCATCCCGTGCCATAGCCCAAGTAACAGCACATGCAGTAAACACCTGGGGGAACTGTTTACTGCTGTCATCAGTGTGAGGAAGTAAGTAAGGAACTGGCTCCACCTCCATCTGTACAGCTGACCGAGCAATGTCCTTCCACAAATGCGCACCAGCCAAACCGTTGCCCAAGATAACAGAGACACGTTCCACTGGCAATGCAGGATGAACAGCCAAAGCTGCATCCCCACTGAACAATTCACACTCAAGTGACACTTTATGCAAAGGAACAAAGAGCACGTTAAGACCCATACCTTGAACTGGAACCCGCGTGCCTGTCTCCGACTTCACAAACAGCGGCAATACATCAGCTCAGATAAACGAGTCAAACACCCCTGTGTCACGCAAAATTTTGACACGCACCTTTTTATCAAGCCCCACCAATGAGACAAACCCCTCATGAATGAAAGGCAAGTATGAGTCACTCGGTTCAGAGCTCACATTTTCCACCTAAAGTTCCACAGCGTTAAGCACCGGGGCAGTTAAACCCACTCCTTTGGGCTTAACAAGAGACATCCTTAACTTTAGCAGAGCACAATCTGCTTTAATGTGCCCGCGTCTGTAACAATAGTGACACACCCGATCACTATCACGCAAAACAGAGTTTTTTACTTGCCCGTTTCACCCAACTAGACCGACCAAAGCCCTCAGAGTGCCCCTCTGTTGGTACACTGGAATCAAGACACAGGTTTGGAGTCACATTTTGTGAAAAAGACCTATGAGTCAATACGTATTCATCCGCCAAAACAGCAGCATCTGAAACATTTGCAGCCTTTTGATCACTAATATAAGTTGCAATCCTCTCTGGTACACAGTTCTTGAACTCTTCCATCAAAATCAGATCTGCAGCTGATCAAAATTTTTAACATTTTGTGCAGCGCACCAACGATCAAACAATGCAGTTTTATCACGTCCAAACTCCACATAATTTTGATGATCAAGTTTTTGTAACGCCGAAATTTCTGTCTAATATGCCTCTGGCATAAGCTCATGCGCTCTCTCCACAGCGCTTTTCACTTTGTCATAACCCAAACTATCTTCAAGTGACAATGAAACATACGTCTCCTGAGCTTTACCTGTAAACACACATTGCAACAGCAGCAGCCAAACCTCCCTCGACCACTTTAACATCGACACCACGCACTCAAACAAAAAAATATTTATCCACGTCTCTCTCAATAAACGGTGGAATAAATCAAATACACTTGTTAATGTCAAAGTCTGCTTCACCAGGATTAACAGTCCACACGCCAGACACACGCGCCGCCTAGCGTCTCTGTGCCTCTTCCATATCCAGTTTACGTTGTTCTAACTGAATCTCTTTCTCCCTGAGATTAGACTGAATTTCCTGCTCTTGGAGGAAATCTCCAAATGTTTCATTTTCAACTGCAACTCCAGTTTACGCAAATCAGCGTCAGCTGTCCCAGCTGCCACCTGGGTTACCACTGACGCAGCAGGAAAAAAAAAAAACGGCCTTTGCAACCAGCGCATCATCAATTTGTTGTTTGATAAATTTTCCTTATCCCGTTTTACAACTGGAATGTCAAAATGAGCCACAATTGCCAGCAGATGATCTTTGACGAAAACATTAAGCTTCTCCCTTGTGGGATTAGCCACAAAACTCTCCACCTCCGCGTTCATTACGCACACACTGAGCCACATAACCAAACAATTCACACACCAACCGAGTCAAGACACTACAAACTGAAGTGCTAACATGTGCACAGCACGACGCCCAACGCAACCATGTCCCCTCGATTCTATATCTACCTAACAAAACTCCACCTAAATAACTTACCTAACTCTTCACATGGTTTGACGGAGGGATGATTAAGCACACAACCAGCGAGAAAACATTTCTCCTGGACTGCTCCCGAGAACACTGTAACACAGTGAACGCCAACCACACCCCCACGACACTATAAAAAAAAAAAAAAAAAAAAAAAACAGGCCACGCATAAAGCAGCGAAACCTCTTACTTTACCAGCGGACACAGCCACAAAACAATACTCAATACTCATGCACCAGCAGCAACACTTCACTCACCTATATTTCCTCTGTTGTGTCCATCAAAACACACCATGTCATTCAAAAAAAGAACACCAAACACGCTCCCGTGCATCCTCACTGCAGCCTACTGTGAGCATCCACGCCCCCACACCGACACACCTGCTCTCCTCAAAAGTAGGTCACAGCCAAACAAGCACAAACTACAAAAACAAGACGCGCAAAAACCCCAAACTTTACTGCGCGCCACAATACGAGTCTAGGGAAAGTAAAATAACAGAAAACTGTTTGGACGAGCCCCCATTTGTTACAGCCTGGCTCAAAAGCCGCAACAAAAACTGAGGCACACATGGAAGCATAAATCTTTTTAACACTCAGAAGGCCAAGGTCTGGTCAAATGACCAATCTACCTCTAAAGTCTACGGATAGTCAAATGACTCCAAGATCCCCTGTGGAGAGCTACTTCTGTTATGTAAACAAGGAAGTCTCAGAACACCTCAGGTGAGTGGCTGACTTGGCTAGCCACATTCTTGTGTTTGCATATTTGCTGTCTGTGTGCCTGCTTAGCTGAAAGGGCTGCTGATTTGTGCTTAGGTGGATGAATAACTTTACCCTGGCGTAGAGATGAAATTTTGTTTTCTGACTTGTATTGAAATGTACCAAAAAACACACCAAAAGAAAACTTCCTTGGGAGAGATGAAATTTTGTTTTCTGGTTTTTATTTAAATGTACCAAAATGTACCAAAAAACACACCAGAAAACCAAAATATATACAATAGGTACAGGTTACAGTCACTCACAATGACTAAAGTCCCCACACATTTATTATGTCATTACGTCCACATGATGACAGCAAGCAGACACACATGCGTCACAGTGGGCAGTTGTTAGTCCATGTCTATTCATACACAGTACATGTTGTTCAGCTGGGACATCCAGAACGACAGATCTTTCAGCTGCTGTGGTGCACAAATAGTTGTAGCAATAGGTGTACTAGGCAGCTGTAATTTTACATGTTTTGCACACAACTCCTGCTTCATACGCAGCCCTTTCAGCTAAGCAGGCAAGTGACTCCAAGATCCCCTGTGGAGAGCTACTTCTGTTATGTAAACAAGGAAGTCTCAGAACACACAGACAGCAAATATGCAAACACAAGAATGTGGCTAGCCAAATCAGCTAGCCAGGGTCATTTGACTCTCCATGGGATTTATGCAAACACAAGAATGTGGCTAGCCAAGTCAGCTAGCCAGGGTCATTTGACTCTCCGTGGGCTTTACAAGTAGAAGAGAAAAGCTTGGACCTCTGTGTGTTAACCCTTTGTAGGGCATTTATTATAAAAAGTAAAAGAAAAGAAAAGGAGGACTTGGCAAGACGAATCCAGGACCAAACCAGGACCAAGCGCACGTGGCCACTCCCCACGCTGCCATTCAGAGGAGGAAGGAGGAGCACCGAAAAGATGGGAACTCCCTCCTTTTATAGCCCCACAGCAGGAAGCAGAGTCAGCGCCTCCCGGTGGCCGAGACCTCAAAACACACAACAAACCTATTAAGACAACATAACAAACACATTGGACGGCCACAAAGGGCCGTCACAAACTTCACTTCCTTTGTTAATATTGATCCATTAGTTGATATTGATCCGGAGTGAAGTCCGTCACCCGTCACGTTTCCCCAAACTCAGCATCCCGCTACGAGTAGGATCCTCAGGCGCTCCTGCAACAAACTCAGAGAATTATGTGCATACGGCACAGTCAAACGGCTGAGAGTTTACCTTAGAGGTAGATGATATCTCGGCAACGAGGTGGAGATGTCGTCCGGCTTTTGTGTGTGTGGGTGATGACCTGGTGATTGGTGACAGCTGTCGTAGTTGATGAGTGACAGCTGTCACTCCTGGCTGTTCCTGTGAGGCGGCAGCGCCCTCTCGTGCCTGAAGCCCGCACTTCAGGCAGGGCGTCCTTTGGTAGTGGGCCAGCAGTACCTCCTCTTCAGCGGCCCACACAACAGGACCCCCCCCCTCAACGGGCGCCTCCTGGCGCCCGACCAGGCTTGTCGGGATGGCGATGGTAGAAATCGGCCAGGAGGGCCGGATCCAGGATGAAGCTCCTCTTCACCCAAGAGCGTTCTTCAGGTCCATAACCCTCCCAGTCCACCAAGTACTGGAAACCCCGGCCCTTCCGGCGGACGTCCATGAGCCGACGCACAGTCCAAGCCGGCTCCCCGTCGATGATCCAGGCAGGAGGCGGTGCCGGTCCGGGAGCACAGAGGGGTGAGGTGTGATATGGTTTCACTCTGGAGACATGAAAAACCGGGTGGATCCGCAGTGAAGCTGGGAGCTGGAGCTTCACTGCGGCAGGACTGATGACTTTGAGGATCTTAAATGGTCCAATGTATCTGTCTTTGAGTTTCGGGGAGTCCACTTGTAGAGGAACGTCTTTCGTGGAAAGCCATACCTCCTGCCCGGGCTGGTATGCAGGGGCCGGGGAACGCCGGCGATCTGCATGGGCTTTGGCCCTCATCCGGGCTTTCAACAAGGCAGAACGGGCGGTGCGCCACACCCGATGGCACCTCCGCAGGTGGACCTGGACCGAGGGCACACTGACCTCCCCCTCCACCACAGGAAACAATGGGGGCTGGTACCCCAGACACACCTCAAACGGGGAGAGGCCGGTGGCAGAGGACACCTGGCTGTTATGCGCGTACTCGATCCAGGCCAGATGTTCACTCCAGGCCGTCGGGTGCGCGGACGTCACACAGTGCAGGGTTTGCTCCAGTTCTTGGTTGGCCCGTTCTGCCAACCAAGGCAGAACGGGCGGCCCCCAGTTCCCTGCAGAAACTCCGCCAGACTTGAGTGGAGAACTGGGGACCTCGATCCGAGACGATGTCCATGGGTATCCCATGCAGATGCACGACGTGGTGGACCAGGAGGTCTGCAGTCTCCTGGGCCGTAGGGAGCTTCGGGAGGGCCACGAAGTGGGCCGCCTTGGAGAATCGGTCCACTATCATGAGGATGGTAGTCATGTCCCGGGACGGCGGGAGGCCCGTGACGAAGTCCAGGCTGATGTGGGACCAGGGGCGATGGGGCACAGGCAATGGCTGGAGGAGTCCCTGTGCCCGTTGATGGTCAGCTTTACCCCTGGCGCAGGTGATGCAGGCCTGGACATATTCCCGGATGTCGGCTTCCATGGACACCCACCAGAAGCGCTGCTGGACCACTGCCATGGTCCTTCGCACCCCTGGATGACAGGAGAGTTTGGACCTGTGACAGAAGTCCAGGGTGGCAGCTCTGGCCTCTGGTGGGATGTAGAGGCGGTTCTTCGGTCCGTTACCTGGGTCCGGGTTCCATGCCAGGGCCTCCCGGACGGTCTTCTCCACGTCCCAGGTGAGGGTGGCCACGACAGTGGACTCAGGAATGATGGATTCCGGCAGATCTGACAGCTCAGTTTTGACTTCGACTTCGTGAAGCCGGGACAGGGCATCCGATCTTTGGTTCTTGGTCCCGGGGCGGTAGGTGATCCGGAGGTCAAAACGCCTGAAGAAGAATGACCAGCGGGCTTGCCTGGGGTTCAGCTGCTTGGCGGTCCTGATATACTCCAGGTTCCAGTGGTCCGTGAAAACCGTAAATGGTACCGCAGCTCCCTCTAACAGATGTCTCCACTCCTCAAGAGCCTCTTTCACTGCGAGGAGTTCCCGATTGCCCACGTCATAGTTCCGCTCAGCTGGGGTCATCCTGCGAGAAAAATAGGCACAAGGATGGAGAATCTGATCGGACTCCCCGCTCTGGGACAGCACGGCTCCTATCCCTGAGTCCGAGGCATCCACTTCTACCACAAACTGGCGGCTAGGATCGGGCTGCACCAGAACTGGTGCAGTCGAAAACCGGCGTTTCAACTCCCTAAACGCGGCCTCGCACCAATCCGACCAGGTAAATGGTACTTTGGAGGAGGTCAGAGCTGTCAGGGGGCTAACTACCTGACTGTAGCCCTTAATGAACCTCCTGTAGAAATTCGCAAAGCCGAGGAACTGTTGCAGCTTCCTACAGCTTGTCGGTTGGGGCCAGTCTCTCACCGCTGCAACCTTAGCCGGATCAGGGGCGACGGAGTTGGAGGAGATTATGAACCCCAGGAAGGACAAAGAAGTGCAGTGGAACTTGCACTTCTCGCCCTTCACAAACAGCCGGTTTTCCAACAACCGCTGCAGGACCTGACGTACATGCTGGACATGGGTCTCAGGATCCGGGGAAAAGATGAGAATATCGTCTAGGTATACGAAGACGAATCGGTGCAGGAAGTCCCGCAAGACATCATTTACCAAAGCCCGAAACATCGCGGGGGCGTTGGTGAGGCCGAATGGCATGACCAGGTACTCAAAGTGACCTAATGGGGTGTTAAATGCCGTCTTCCACTCGTCTCCCTTCCGGATCCGAAGCAGGTGGTACGCATTCCTAAGATTGAGTTTTGTGAATATTTGGGCTCCATGCAGGGGCGTGAACACCGAATCTAACAGGGGTAAAGGGTACCGGTTGCGAACCGTGATCTCGTTCAGTCCCCTGTAGTCAATGCATGGACGGAGGCCGCCGTCTTTCTTGCCCACAAAAAAGAAACCTGCACCCATCGGGGAGGTGGAGTTCCGGATCAGCCCGGCAGCTAACGAGTCCCGGATGTAGGTCTCCATTGATCTGCATTCCGGACGTGAGAGGTTGTACAGCCGGCTGGACGGGTACTCAGCACCCGGGATCAGATCAATGGCGCAATCGTACGGACGGTGTGGGGGAAGAGTGAGTGCCTGATCTTTGCTGAAGACGTCAGCGAGATTGTGGTACTCCTCAGGCACCGCTGCAAGATTGGGGGGGACTTTAACCTCCTCGTTAGTGGTCAAACCAGGCAGAACCGAGGATCCTAGACATTCCCGGTGACAGATTTCGCTCCACTGAGCCACAACCCCAGATGGCCAATCAATCCGGGGATTGTGTTTAATCATACATGGGAAGCCCAAAATCACACGGGTAGTAGAATGAGTCACAAAAAACTCAATCTCCTCCCGATGATTCCCAGACACCACCAGAGTTACAGGTAATGTCTTGTGTGTGATTAAAGGGAGAAGGGTGCCATCTAGTGCCCACACCTTCAATGGCAAAGGAAGCGCCACCAGAGGGAGCCCTACCTCCCTTGCCCATCTGCTGTCCAGCAGATTCCCTTCTGACCCCGTGTCCACCAGTGCTGGGGCCTGAAGGGTTAGATCCCCAGTCAGGATCGTAACTGGGAGTCATGCAGAAAGACGGGTTTGTCCCACGTGAATTTCTTGACCCACCCTTAGCCCAGTTACTAAGAGCGGGCGTTGGTGTTTAACCATTTGGGGCAGTCTCTCTGCTGATGCTCGCTTGAACCACAGATAAAGCACTCTCCACGGGCCAGTATCCTTTGTCTGTTAGTGGCTCTGACTTTAGCCCTGCTCGTGTCCATAGCATCATCAGCAGGGGGAGCTGTAGCCACACGGAGTGCTGAGGCAGTGGAGCGTGGGGAGGGCGGTACCTCTTCGGACCCGGAAGGGAGAGGGACGATGCATACCCGACCACGTCCTTCGTCTCGCTCCCGACGGTGTTCCTCTAGCTGATTGTCTAATCATATGACCAGATCAATAAGCCCATCTAAATCCCACCGCTCATCCTTAGCCACCAGATGCTCCTTCAGGACTGATGACAGTCCGTTTACGAAGGTGGCGCGGAGTGCAGTGGTATTCCAGCCGGACCTCGCAGCCGCGATGCGGAAGTCGACCGCATACTCAGTTGCACTCCGACGCCCCTGTCTCATTGACAGCAGCGCTGTTGAAGCAGTCTCGCCTCTGTTTGGGTGATCAAATACTGTTCTGAACTCCCTCACAAACCCAGTATAAGAGGTAAGGACCCGTGAATTCTGCTCCCAAAGTGCCGTAGCCCAGGCGCGTGCCTCGCCTTGAAGCAAATTAATTACATAAGCCACCCTACTGGCGTCTGACGCATACATCACAGGACACTGTGCAAAGACGAGCGAACACTGCATTAAAAAGTCCGCGCACATCTCCACACAACCCCTGTACAACTCTGGGGGACTTATGTATGCTTCAGGGGATGGTGGGGGGGGTCGTTGAATGACCAGTGGAATGTCTATATTCGGCACCGGGTCAGCAGGAGGAGGAGCTGCAGCAGCGCCCTGAGCGCGCGCTTCCACCTGTGCGGTGAGAGCCTCCATCCTGCGATTGAGGATGACGTTCTGCTCAGTCATTACATCCAACCTAGCAGTAAAGGCGGTGAGGATTTGCTGCAACTCACCAATCACGCCTCCTGCAGATGCCTGTGCACCCTGCTCTTCCATTGGCTGTCCAACAGATGGTTGACGCCCCTCGGGATCCATGACGATGGCTGAGATATCCTGTTGGGAAAGTGTAATGACATGGACCCACAACAGGGGGCGGAAATGAATGGACAATAGATGAGCCAAAAATACAACACGCAATCACAATCACAATATACAAGGTGACGTGACGTGTGGGTAGGCTCGAGGATAGGAGACGTCCGTCCCGAGTAGAACCGGATCCCACACGATTTCCACTGCCACCGAACCCGAAGGATACTGGAGCCGCCAAGTCCTAAGTCCCCAGGTGGTCACCGTCTCCGACTGTCGGATCTGGTACTGCTGGCAGGAAGCAGAAGAACAGATGTAATGAGTGTGTGAAAACACACCCAGTAAACAGTCAGCAAACTGCAGTCTTTCTCTCCAGGTGGGAACAACACCTCCACCTCCAACACAGTAATACACTTAGTGCAGAACCTGAGGGCTACTTAGTTTGATGTGCGGAGTGAAGTCCGTCACCCGTCACGTTTCCCCAAACTCAGCGTCCTGCTACGAGTAGGATCCTCAGGCGCTCCTGCAACAAACTCAGAGAATTACGTGCGTACGGCACAGTCAAATGGCTGAGAGTTTACCTTAGAGGTAGACGATATCTCGGCGACGAGGTGGAGATGTCGTCCGGCTTTTGTGTGTGTGGGTGATGACCTGGTGATTGGTGACAGCTGTCGTAGTTGATGAGTGACAGCTGTCACTCCCGGCTGTTCCTGTGAGGCGGCAGCGCCCTCTCGTGCCTGAAGCCCACACTTCAGGCAGGGCGCCCTTTGGTAGTGGGCCAGCAGTACCTCCTCTTCAGCGGCCCACACAACAGAATTCCCTGTACCAGGCCATTTCCAGAATCATCACGATTCCCATGAATGAGCTGAATCTTCTGTGTGTAAAACTGGGAATCAAGTGCCTTAATGAAAGGGAGTACCTATCTTTGCTAGAGTACTTGCAAGAGTGATAAAGCCCCTGACTGTAGCCCTGGACATTTTGCAAGGGGATGAGTGCACCTATGGGGCGACACTCACAAGCCTGATTTCACAGACACTTGACCTGAAAGACGACCTCTCCAGAATGACAGCCAGCCTTCCCGATGTCATTGTGAAGGTAACATAATTATTTGGTAATTGATTGGGGTGGATTTGTGAAATTATTATGCTATTCAAGGTGGGCAGATGTTACACTTAATTTTAAGCCGTGAGTACAATTATCATAATGATAGAAGATAATCAAAGATAAATTATTCATCCCCTGTTCAATATCTGATTGAAATTGAAATTGATCATTATTAATAATGAATATTAATCATAATATTAACAGAAGATCAAAATAAAAGGTCAAAAAAGCCTCCACCAAAATTAAATCTCACAGTACTGATACCACATGAGATCGTTTAGGTCAGTAAAGCTCACAAACATTAATAAAATAGCCAATTTTATAAGACAAAATTCATATATTTTTAGTTATATCATATTGTATTTTACAGGCCATCAAGGTTTGTTTTGATGCTGTACTGGATAGTGAAGAAGGTCACCTTGCAGCGGCTACTTGTCCCGAGTTCAAACTTCGATGGCCGAGGGATGAACATAGGAGAGAACATGTGAAGGAGCTTCTCACAGCAGAATAAGCTAAGGAGTATGTATTATTTCATGCACTTCAATCAAAGTTTTTTGTGGTGTTGTCAGGTTTTTTCAGCTTTTTTGGTTTCTGAATTATTTTTCTGGTAATTTTAACAGAACATTGTTTATCTCTGTTGTGCACAATTTGTTGTTGCTTTTTAGCACTTGGTTTCTGACATAACTGGAAGATAAACAGGCATTTAATTGGATTCTCCATCCAATTTTGGTGGTGCAGGTAAATTCATAACAGAAAAATGACAGTCGCCAAAGCACTTTTGATTGAGATATAATGAAAATGTGCATTAAATGGGGTTTTCAATATTAAATTCATAAAGTTGTAAGTTTGAAACTAATAAAACAAGTTTTAAAAAGTCTTTCATTTGATTAAATTTCATTTGATGAATATGCAGAAATAATAGATTTAGGATGAAAGTTCTATGGTTTTGACTTCCGGTAATGGTGGGTGAGGAGAGGACGTGTATTCTCCAGCTCCCAAACTCCTTGCAGTACAACCTTAGAATTTCCCCTTCACATTGGACAATATTACATTTGTTGCAACATTGAAATGAAATGACAAATGAGAGAGACCCCGCCGAAAGATAGCACAATGGATAACAACATAAATATGGCCACGCTAACTGAGCTACTGGAGGAGCATAAGACCGCCTTGGCTGTGGAGTTTAAGACCACTATCTCCGCACTAGAGTCAAAACTTGATATTGTGCAGACCAGTCTGAGTGCCCTGGGGCAGCGCATCTCATCCCTGGAATTCAAAGCAGACTCAGTGAGTGACCGTCTGAATTCACTGGAGGCTACCTGTGCAGAGCTAACTGCTAGCAATGCTAAGCTAAAGGCTAAAGCTGCAGACCTGGAAGTGCGTAATCGCTGCAATAACATCCGTGTTCTGGGGCTACCAGAGTCAATTGAGGACCCCAGAGCCAACCACTTTTTTTTTTGCCTCCTTCCTGCATGAGCTCCTGGGCAAAGATACCCTCCTAACTCCCCCTGTTTTGGATCATGCTCACCACTCTCTGGCTGCTAAACCTAAGCCAGATGATAGGCCAAGACCTGTTATTTTCAGGTTTCATAACTTTCAAACCAAAGAAAAAGTCATCCGAGAGACTCGGAAAAGAAGATCTGATATGCTGTATCTTGGTAAACCTATTGTCCTTCACGAGGACTACACTCCCAAAGTCATGGAGCAGAGGGTTGCATATCGAGACATCATGCAGCAGCTGTACAAACAAGGGCTGAAACCTTCACTTCTCTACCCAGCCAGGCTGATGATAACCGGGGAGAGAGTGGAGAGACTGTGCCTGCCCTCTGTGGAAGATGACAACGACTACCTGTCCACCATGCACACCTAACAGGATCTGCAGCAATACATTAATGTGCAGTACTGTCAAAGTCAGTCAAGATGTCCAACAATGTGAGTGTCCAATCTGAATTGGTTCACCATCACATGGTTTTCCAATATCCAATCATAGGGTAGAGCAGTCTCACATGGTATCCCAAACATTGTTAGAAGCAGCGTTACTCTTTGGGATGTGAATGCTGTTTGAACAGTCCTCTGGCTGCTGGCTCCATGTATAAAAGCGCAGCGTTGTGCATATGAATTAAGTGATCAGCATAAGAGGGTCTCATACATCCTCACGTGGTGTCACTGCAAGCAATCCAAGAGGGAGTCAACTGCATAGAATTAAAAGGTTTGTTTTGTAAGCCTTTGTGTAAAAGCAGACAGAAATTGCTTTGCGATGTGGCATGAAGACAAACAAAATGCATAGACTATTTTGTATATATTGTTCAAATTGTGCATTTGGGTTTATTGTTAGAATATTTATTTTGTAAATTCTCTTTGTACAAGATCCCAAACTACCTTTATAAAGTGTCAAAATAGTTGTTTATTATTGTTTGCTGTGTGTTTTGAATAAATGTGTGTGAATTTTTTTTATTTATTTCTGAATGTAAACCTTTATTACACTTATAAAAACACCACTATATCATCTATATTCTGAAAGCACAAGTTGTCCTGAAAAAGAGACATCACTTGATTGTGGGATACAGAGTGAACTGTTAACAGCAATAATAAAACATTTATGCCAGGCGAGTGAACTGTCCAAAAAATGCCCTCGGACCCCAGAGGGTTAATGGTTCCCTGCACCTCACAGACACTTGAGGCAGTTATGTAACAAATACTGTGACACAACAGTTTTTCATGTAAGTCATGTATTATATTTTTGTTTAAGTATTTTATTAATTTCTGTTACTCTTTTTAAAATGGGACTACATTTTGGACACTACATTATTTAGTACTTACAAGATGGGATCCTTACTGCTCCTGGATTTATTTCATTTTACACCATCTGCCGAACAGCTGTTGTGCTTTGTTCGAGGGGTTAATTCACTCTTTTATTTTACTTTCCACATAGTGGGAGCTAGAGTAAGATGGAGTAGGATAAATAGGAAGTTAGTATCTTGTATGATACAGAAGTTTAGTTTCCTTAGGGAACTGCTTTGTATTGAATGTATATGATATACATAGGTGTGTGTGTATGTGTTATACTGTATATGTGTTGTCTCTCCTCATGTGCCCTCCTCTACCCCCCCTTTCTCTCCATTGTTTCCTCTCCCCCACACAGCTCAGTCAGCCAGCCTTGTTGACAGTCCATTCTGATGTCTTGTAGGATTCTCCGTTTCATATTGTGGAATGTGAAAGGAATGAATAATGTTATCAAAGTCAACAAGGTAATATCACACCTTCAATACCTTGGCGGGGGGGGATCTGTGCTACTTGCAAGAAACCCATCTCTACAACTCTGAAATTTCCCATTTAAAGAGGACTTGGATGGGTCACCTCTTCCACTCTGGGTTCACTGCAAGGGTAAGGGTACATAGTTCTACATAGGGATATCACCTTTGAACTCTCTGATACTATAAGTGTCCCTAATGGACGCTTCATTACAGTCTCAGGCAAATTACAGAATACTCCTGTGGTCCTGGCCTTAGTGTATGCCCCCACATGGGATGATGATAAATTTATATCAAAATTTTTTGTTTCTCTCCCTAGCATTGCAGACCATCTTATCATTATTGGAGGAGATTTTAATCTAGTACAGGATAGTACACTTGATAGGCCATCAACAAAGCACACTAACAAAATAGGCCGCAATCTTGAAGTTTCACGCAGACCATCTGGGATTAGTTGACCCCTGGAGAACCAAATTTCCTTCTAATAAACAGTTTTCCTTCTTTTCTCATGTGCACCATAGCTTCTCGTTAATAGATTTTTTGTTATTGGATAATAAACTACTGCACACTACTGTTGCCTGGGAATGTCACAGTATAGTCATCTCTGACCATGCCCCCATGAAAGTTCATCATTGTTATATAAAAACAGACTACAGTTACAGTCCCAATACGACTTGTTAACTAGTAAAGTTGAGATTCAGCTTTTACAAACAAAGCAACATTTCTTCGAACAAGGTGATAAACCCAGCAAATTATTGGCACACCAAGCCCGAGCTGCAAGTACTTCTAAACTTTTACCCAGAATAGCATCTTTTCTGGGTTGGTTACAACCAGTGTTGAGCACAGCCCAGTGGACACCTGACATTGAATCAACGTTGATAACATGTTGAGTCAGGTCGTGACGTTGAGCAACGCAATATCTATGTATATTCAACGTCTAATCGTGATGTTAGCTCAACATCTAGAATCAACGTTGATTCCACGTTGTTCTACAATCATTTTCCGACCCCACTTCTTCTTCTTCTTCTTCCCTCCTTTGATTGGCGGGTGGCAACCATCACCTTAGGTCCATACCGCTACCTACTGTACCGGATGTGTCAATGGATGTATAAGATACTTCAGGTTACATTCTAGTGTGTGTTGAGTGCAGAAAAAATAGCAATAAAACAAAAATAACAATGCCTACGCTATAATAGACTGTGTGTAGATCTATATTTAGTGGCGTGCTTTAGTATAAACCCTGAGCCTATCCAAATCGGATCAGATCAGATTCAGGCCTACTGAATATAAAATTTCATGATTACTGTGATAAACTGAAGAGCTAACTCAGAAACATGTCTTGGGGCAACTTGCACAAACATGCACTCTGTTAATTGTAATAACAATTTTTGCAAAATAATTTAAGTCAGTATACACTGTGATTGTCAGCTACCAAAAATATGGTTTTTCATAGAAACATATTATTATCCAAACGTCCCACAGACCTGAGTTACATACATTTTGCCAAATTTTATAAAAGCATAATATCTTTAACATTTTTGTAAATAAGGAAAAATACATTAAAGGTACGCATTAAAAATTGATTCACAAAATAATGTTTTCAACATGTATGAGCAGTCAGACATTGACATTAAAATAAAACAGTTCACAGAGAAATAATTTCTTGGTCATGCTGAACATGAGACAAAACTACTATAATAAATGGGTAATAAAATGTCTGAAACTATAGTGCTTTATTTAAAAAAAGAAAAGTTTGACCAACATTATCAGTGCTACCCACCAAAAAGTTGGTGGCAGTAGTGCACCGTGTTGGCTTAAAACCCGCTGTTTAAATGAAAGAGTAGAAGAAGAAGACTGCCGGTTGTAGTACTTATAAGGTTTTGAATAATCAGGTCCTATCTTATCTTAGGGACCTCATAGTACCATATCACCCCAATAGAGCGCTTCACTCTCAGACTGCAGGCTTACTTGTAGTTCCTAGGGTTTGTAAGAGTAGAATGGGAGGCAGAGCCTTCAGCTTTCAGGCTCCTCTCCTGTGGAACCAGCTCCCAATGTTGTGAAAGTGTTGGAACACGGACCCACAACAGGGGGCGCAATGAACGGACAATGGAGAAAGTAAATAACAAGTTTTACTGTCGTGAAAGTGCACAACCAATACAACAATTGACAATTTGGGTTTACACCGAATTCCACTGGTGTCGTGTGGGCAGGCTCGAAGGTAGGAGACGTCCGTCCGAGTCGAGCCGGAACCACCCAGATTTCCCCTGCCACCGAACCCTGGAAATACTGGAACCGCCAAGTCCCGAATTCCCAGGTGGCCACTGCCTCCGCTCGTCGGATCCGGTACTGCTGGCAAGAGAACAAACACACAGGTGTGGATGCGGCTGCACCCAGTACACAGAGAGGGAAGAAGCTGACTCCACCTCACGTCAATACTGCAGAAAGGTGAGTACTTCTCCAAGCAATTTAGCTCACAATAATCAGCTGTCCTGCAAAGGTTTAACAAATCTTTTAGCCAGTTAATCAGAATATTAATGCAGAGAACGTTACCTCTAACGTAAGGCGATATCTCGGCACTGAGGTGGAGACGCCGTCCTCCTGATATACCTCTGTGCTGAGTGGAACAGCTGAGTCTGGTGATGGGTGACAGCTGTCACCCAGGCTACTCCCATAAGGCGGCAGCGCCCTCTGGTGCCTGGAGCCCGCACTCCAGGCAGGGCGCCCTCTGGTGGTGGTGGGCCAGCAGTACCTCCTCTTCAGCGGCCCACACAACACCCAATTCGGATCAGGGAGACAGACACCCTCTCTACTTTTAAGATTAGGCTTAAAACTTTCCTTTTTGCTAAAGCTTATAGTTAGGGCTGGATCAGGTGACCCTGAACCATCCCGTAGTTATGCTGCTATAGACTTAGACTGCTGGGGGGTTCCCATGATGCACTGAGTGTTTCGTTCTCTTTTTGCTCTGTATGCACCACTCTGCATTTAATCATTAGTGATTGATCTCTGCTCCCCTCCACAGCATGTCTTTTTCCTGGTTCTCTCCCTCAGCCCCAACCAGTCCCAGCAGAAGACTGCCCCTCCCTGAGCCTGGTTCTGCTGGAGGTTTCTTCCTGTTAAAAGGGAGTTTTTCCTTCCCACTGTCGCCAAGTGCTTGCTCACAGGGGGTCGTTTTGACCGTTGGGGTTTTTCTGTAATTATTGTATGGCTTTGCCTTACAATATAAAGCGCCTTGGGGCAACTGTTTATTGTGATTTGGTGCTATATAAATAAAATTGATTTGATTTGATTTGATTTAGTGCGTTTTGGCAAATTCGTGTTCAACAAGTTAATTCACCTGCAGCCTCTGTTTTACGCTTAAGAGACCACTAAGCAGGAGCGGAAACTAACAATGTGGGTTCGTCGACTGGGATTTGTCACAGAGAAGTCGGCGTGGATGAGATGAGGAGGAAGTAGCTGCTTAACATGGTGGGGCCTTTCCATCATGAAAATGAAGCTGTGAGAATGAAGGTTAAGACACTTAAATGTAACGGAACCTAATGTGAGCACAAATCTGTTTTAGCCAGAAATAACAGAACTTGCTTAAAACTTGATTGAGCCAGCCATAGACTAATGACAACCAAGCCAACCCATTTTTGAGTAGCACTGAGCTAACATTAGCCTCAGGCAAGCACAGGCCTAATTAAAATTTTGTCTGTTTTTTTTTTTTTTCTTTTTTCTTTTGTTTAATCTATTTTGGTATTAAGCCAGGAGCCTAAAGTTGTCAGTAAGGTGTACAGGCCATGGAAATATAGACCTGGAATGGATGTGCACGCCTCAATCTATTAGTGTCGCTCAGGACAGGACTAGCACGGAGCTAATGTTAGCCTTTTTTGTTTGTTTGTTTGTTTAATCTATTTTGGTATTAGCTGATCACAGCTGATCACAAGGATCGCTGGATCTGGTCGAGCTTGTGGTGTTTGTAGACAAAACATCAGTCTTTCCATTGGTACCAAGTATTATCTTATTTCCGCTGATTACTACAGCACAAATACTACAGCAGTGATCCAGAACTGGGCAAGTGACTGTAGTAACTTTGGGTTAGCGCCATAGAAAATTTTGTATGAGTATATTTTCAGCTTGTTTGTTTACGCTTTACAAATGTGATCAATAATAATGTTTTTGAATTATTGTCTGTTTTTTTTTCCACCAGCAACCATGCTTGCTGTCATAAGAATTGTTAAATCAATGAATCCTCCATCTGACCAGTCGGTTGAGTGTCTGCCTGCAGTTGAATCACACCAACAGTCCAATCCTCTAAGAGTAGTGAATCCACAGGTTTGTATTATTATGGTTAAATAACTGTACAATGTCTTGTGCCAGTAGATTCTAAAATTCACATACAACAAGAAAAATATTCAAACATTTCTGGTAAGAAATATTCTGTAGATTTGGAATATAATTTGAAAATACAGTAAAATCTGCCAGCAATGAAGTTGTATATACTAACTTTCCTTCCATATATTTATTACTGATATAACGTTTTAGAATTCCTTATATAAAAACTCAATTTCTATGTCCCTTCCATAATGTTGCATCTGCATAGTGTGTGTGTGTGTGTGTGTGTGTGTGTGTGTGTGTGTGTGTGTGTGTGTGTGTGTGTGTGTGTGTGTGTGTGTGTGTGTGTGTGTGTGTGTGTGTGTGTGTGTGTGTACTGTCTATGGTACCATACACTTGAAACAGAAGGACTTCTATGCTATACTATTGTAAATAGACCTGAGAAGGCACCAGAATGCATTTGAGATTTTATATTTTTTGGGGGGACAAACACCAGACCCCCTGCTTAGGAGCTTCAGGCCTGCGGCCCTTGCCAAGATATTTCACATTGGGTTTTTTTGTTTGTTTTTGTTTTTTCCCATGGCCCACTTTCATCACTCCATTTTTACACAGATTTGTCCACACTCATGATAAAAGGTCAACAGCATTGGCTTAATCATTTGTGAAGCATAGGATTTAATGTAAAGTGAGAACTTCTGTATTAAGGTTGTAACATATGGATATATATATACATTTTGTGTTCCAGGAGAAGCAGGATGACATCATTCACAGTATCAAACAGATGAATGACAAAGTTGATGCACTGCATCCTTTGACCGTCCCTGAAAGTGTCGGTTCCCGGACATACCAGGAGGGAGAACAATGTGGACGCTGCTGAGATGATCATCTGAAGAACGGCCAGCTCTGAACCAGAAGTGTGGGCTAGAACCAATTACAAGCAGTGTCTGGAAGTAATGGGCCTACCAGTAAAGTCACTCGAAGAAGTGAGTTAATCTGTTTTCTGTTTGTTAGATCCTCATCACTTTAATAAAGTTTTTCTGTTTTATTTTTTTACACAGTATATTATGAAACATGCTGCATTTATGGGAATACAGCAACTTAAACAAATAGCAGTGGGTACATAGGATTCAAATTTTTATTTGATCTGCTTTTACTAGTGAGGTATACCTAGCTGATAAGTAACTTCAGAAAATTCTGCAAGCAGTATAAACAGCTTGTTAAAAATATAGGGCCTGTCCAATAAGGTGTTTAGTTATATAGCAGTTATAACCATGTCACTAAAATTATACAGTATCTGAACAGTAAAATATATTTAATTGCTTGTGACTTGTGACTTGCAGCTGAAGAGTGCTAATGACAAACGTGAGGACAAGGGAACCAGGCACCAGAGGAATGCCCTAATCAATACTCTGACTGCATACACCCATGGAATGGAACAAGGGAAGAATACAGTAAGAACCATTGTCAAGTGCTGCTTGTACACCACGGCTCCTGTTTATCTTTGGCAGTGCTTCAGCAGTCAGGGCATGTCAGGAAACGCCAAAGGCAGCCTTGCCAGGGATGTGCCACAAATTTACAGAGTTGTCATGGCGGCTGCAATAAATATCACATCAATGGACAGTACTACCATCATTTCTACAATTATGCCATAATCCGAATCTGTCCTATCCAAGCAGAATCAAAGAAGTATAGACAGGACCATCCTGAACTTTTTCCTGACCCAGATTACAGGTTTGAGAAACTAACATTTTTTCTAATAGATGCTATGAATCTTGCAAATGTGTTTTTTTTTTTTTTTGGACGGGGGGGCGGGGGGGGGGGGGGGTGACAGCCAGTCACATTAGAGACACACCATGATGTCTGGTCTCTCTCTGGATGCTAATCCAACATGATGGAATCTGCTCCAAAACTGCTTCATTTTGGTGTAAATCTAACATATCTATCATATACAACCCCTGGCAAAAATTATGGAATCACCGGCCTCGGAGGATGTTCATTCAGTTGTTTAATTTTATAGAAAAAAAGCAGATCACAGACATGACACAAAACTAAAGTCATTTCAAATGGCAACTTTCTGTCTTTAAGAAACACTATAAGAAATCAAGAAAAAAAGATTGTGGCAGTCAGTAACGGTTACTTTTTTAGACCAAGCAGAGGAAAAAAATATGGAATCACTCAATTCTGAGGAAAAAATTATGGAATCACCCTGTAAATTTTCATCCCCAAAACTAACACCTGCATCATATCAGATCTGCTCATTGACATTGACCCTATGCCATGACATTGACCCTATGTGTCTTTTTGCAAGGAATGTTTTTGTAGTTTTTGCTCTATGGCAAGATGCATTATCATCTTGAAAAATGATTTCATCATCCCCAAACATCCTTTCAATTGTCCAAAATATCAACATAAACTTGTGCATTTATTGATGATGTAATGACAGCCATCTCCCCAGTGCCTTTACCTGACATGCAGCCCCATATCATCAATGACTGTGGAAATTTACATGTTCTCTACAGGCAGTCATCTTTATAAATCTCATTGGAAAGGCACCAAACAAAAGTTCCAGCATCATCACCAGCATGTCAATTGAAACAAAGGAGAGGATTATCAAACTCTTAAAAGAGAGTAAATCATCACGCAATGTTGCAAAAGATGTTGGTTGTTCACAGTCAGCTGTGTCTAAACTCTGGACCAAATACAAACAACATGGGAAGGTTGTTAAAGGCAAACATACTGGTAGACCAAGGAAGACAAAGCGTCAAGACAGAAAACTTAAAGCAATATGTCTCAAAAATTGAAAAATGTACAACAAAACAAATGAGGAACGAATGGGAGGAAACTGGAGTCAACATCTGTGACCGAACTGTAAGAAACCGCCTAAAGGAAATGGGATTTACATACAGAAAAGCTAAACGAAAGGCATCATTAACACCTAAACAGAAAAAAACAAGGTTACAATGGGCTAAGGAAAAGCAATTGTGGACTGTGGATGACTGGATGAAAGTCATATTCAGTGATGAATCTCGAATCTGCATTGGGCAAGATGATGATGCTGGAACTTTTGTTTGGTGCCTTTCCAATGAGATTTATAAAGATGACTGCCTGAAGAGAATATGCAAATTTCCACAGTCATTGATTATATGGGGCTGCATGTCAGGTAAAGGCGCTGGGGAGATGGCTGTCATTACATCATCAATAAATGCACAAGTTTATGTTGATATTTTGGACAATTGAAAGGATGTTTGGGGATGATGAAATCATTTTTCAAGATGATAATGCATCTTGCCATAGAGCAAAAACTACAAAAACATTCCTTGCAAAAAGACACATAGGGTCAATGTCATGGCATAGGGTCAATGTCAATGAGCAGATCTGATTTGATGCAGGTGTTAATTTGGGGGATGAAAATTTACAGGGTGATTCCATAATTTTTTCCTCAGAATTGAGTGATTCCATATTTTTTTCCTCTGCTTGGTCTAAAAAAGTAACCGTTACTGACTGCCACAATCTTTTTTTTCTTGATTTCTTATAGTGTTTCTTAAAGCCAGAAAGTTGCCATTTGAAATGACTTTAGTTTTGTGTCATGTCTGTGATCTGCTTTTTTTCTACGAAATTAAACAAGTGAATGAACATCCTCCGAGGCCGGCAATAAGTCTTTCCTTCAACACAGCCTTAGAATGTTCGTCTGAGTCATCTGAGTATTGCTCATCACCACTGTCCTCAGATGATGACAAGCAAAAGATGAAGACCAAAAACAGGATGAAAGGGAAAAAGTCACAGAAAAATTAGGAGGAAGATTGTCAGAGAGGAAATCTGTTGCTAATATTTTTCCTATTTTATTTGCATATATTAATTTTTATGTTGTGTATGTTTATTTTGGCCTTTATAATTGGTATTTAATACTTTCTATTCCAGCCCAAAGTCCAAATCAGGTGGTGTCCCGGCACCAATGTCTGCTCAAGCTCTTCAGGAGAGATGCAACAATGGCTGGAGTGCTTATGTGCTATTGGGTGGACTGGAATAAAGTGGTAGCATTTTAATTTGTCATTAACATATCATGACGTATAAACTGACTGTCATGACACCATTATGACAATGTAATAAAGATATTTTTTGACCTCAAGTAAAGTGGTAGAGTTTTGATTTGTTGTTAACATATCATGACGTATCAACTGATTGTCATGAGTCATGATACAGTTATGACAGTATCATGAAGATAGTCGAGTTGCTGTGTAACCTTGTCTAACTCATGGCATAATAGTGCATACATAGTGCACTTACAAATAGTTTGTTCATTGTTTATTAAGTATGAATAAACATACTTAATAAACAATAAACATATAAATGCATAATGCATGGGACTATTCATGAGACGTAAAGCATTAATTAAATGTATTAATTACATATTAAGTACACTGGATTTGTGCTATATTTCTCCATGTAATATGGAATTATGTCAAGAAGGGCATCCAGCATAAAACGTGTGCCAATTCAACATGCAGATGCACCTCGGATTTGCTGTGATGACGCCGAGTGCAAGCAATAGAGCATCCGAAGGGACTTACTAGTTTATTACTCATTAAGCATGAGTCATTCTTAATTATTTATGATGAATTAATTACATATTTATTCATGCTTAATTAAGGCATAGTCATTATAAAGTGCTACCTAATAATTATTATGTCAGCTTGCCATAAACACAAATAGATGCATATTTTATTAATGTCAAGTTGTCATAACAAAGACATTTTCTGATAATGCCACTTTGATTGATGTCAAGTTGTCATAATAAGGACATCCCAAACAAATTTAATGTCAAGTTGTCATGACAAAGACATTTTCTGGTAATGTCACCTTGACATTGAAAATTGCCAAGGTAGTCCCATTATATAAAAATGGAGACAAACATAATTTTTCAAATTACAGGCCAGTGTCATTGCTTCCACAGTTTTCTAAAATTATGGAAAAAGTTTTTGTGACAAGGTTGGACAAATTCATTGAGAAACATCATATTTTAAATAATGCTCAGTATGTATTCAGAACAAGAAATTCGACAGCTATGGCAATTATGGAATTAACGGAGAAAATATCAACAACAATAGATAATAAGGATTATTTTGTAAGTATCTTTATCGACCTGAAAAAAGCTTTTGATGTTATCGACCACTCAAGATTGCTTCACAAGTTACAACAATATGGAATTAGAGGTATTGCACATCAGTGGGTAAAAAGCTACTTAGAAAATAGAAAACAGTTTGTTCAGATAAATAATACTAAATCAGAATTGTGTAACATTATTTATGGTGTACCACAAGGGTCAGTACTTGGACCCAAACTGTTTATTTTGTATATCAATGATTTTGTGAATGTATCTAAAGTACTTGGCAGCATATTATTTGCTGATGATACAACATTATTTTACTCTGGTTCAGATATACAGGAAGTAGTACAAGTGATAGTTGGAAAAAGTTAAACATTGGTTTGATATAAACAGATTGTCACTAAATCTTAATAAGACAAATTTCATATTATTTAATGACAGAGTGGGAAATAATGATGTGTCATTAAAAATAGATGGAATGGACATACAAAGGGTAAAGGAGTCATGATTGGTGAAGATCTTACATGGAAGTCACACATAAATTACATAAAAGGAAAAATAGCGAAAGCCATTGCTGTTTTGCATAAAGTAAAATTTTCATTAAATAGTTATGGTTTATTAACATTGTACAATTCATTGATTGTCCCATATTTAACTTATTGTGTAGAAATCTGGGGATCAACATGTACAACTTATACACAACCATTATTTATTCTGCAGAAAAGAGCTTTAACAATGATTAGTAATAGTCGTTTTAGAGATCCATCTAATCCATTATTCATTAAGTATAGGGTACTTAAATTTCATGATTTAGTTGATTTGAAAATATTACAAACAATGCATCAAGCTAACAAAAATACCTTACCAATAAACATTCAAAATATGTTTGAAAAAAGAGTAAGTAGTTATAATTTGAAAGGAATAGAAGTCTTTAAAAAACCAAGATTCAGAACCAAAGTAAAGGAAAGGAGTATTGCAGTGAATGGTGTAAAATTATGGAACAACCTCAACAAAGAACTCAAAGAATCAAGGTCGCTTAAATTATTTTAAAAATGTATTAAATTAGATGTATTAAGTAAGTATGAAACTATGAAATAAGTCAGTGGGCTATGACAAAGCCTAGGGTGTGATCTGTTAGTGATGTCTAGAATGTTTTAAGTTTAAAATGTAACCTGTTAGGGATGTAATCTTTTAAATAATGGTTAAAATTATGAAATAAGTCAGTGGTATGTGACAAGTCAAAAATGTAATCTGTTTAATAATGTTTAATAATGATACTTAAAATTGAAAGATTGTATTGTAAAAAGGGGCAGAATGTTATGTGTCGGACACGGTCGGAGCACCAACCTAGCGTTTGAAAGGACCCAGCATAAAATAAGCAGAGCACGGTTCAAAGGATAACAGAATTTAATAAACATAACAGTGAGTGACGTGCTAAACAACTAAAACGTCCGCAGTCTGGTGAGGTGGAAACACGGCGCGCTCTCAACAGCGCAAACGGTCCGGAGCCGCAGCAGTTCGGACCCAGGGACCCCGCCGACACCCCCCAGGTGGCCGCGACAGACCAAGTCTGTGAAGAAAGAAAACATGGAGGTGAGTCCAACTCCACACAGAGAGACACAACTCAAAGGTGCACGCAATCAGCAAACACTTCCTGGCTTAAATCTATACATCAGCTTCTCACCCTGCAGGCACGGAACAACTCAGTTCAAATCTCCACTGCAGCAGAAGCTGATTAGACAATTAGCATAACATGACAGCTCACTAACACAAGGTGTGAGGGACACCAAATCCACTGTCATTACTTCATAAAAGTCACCAAAACCAAATTACCTCAGGAAGTGTGCTGAAGAGCGTGAGACCTCACCCAATCCTCCTTCACAGACTGTGGCGTCAAACCTGGAGCGGTCTCTGCGTCCGTGATGGTGAGATTGTTCTCCCGACGTCGATCTCACACTTCTGCTCACAAGGTCGAGTCTCTGGCAATCACACACTGTGCATTCAAGGTTTAAATGCAGCAATCTCTGATCAAGACAAAATACACCACAGCTGTGAGTCCTGATGACCTGCACGTGATAACAAGCCTCAGATGTTCAGGGTGAGGTCCTGATGCTCAGCCACTCAGTCCTGGGAGAAACAGAAAACAAAAACCAAGCCAGCCAAACACCCCAGCCCACAACACAGAAAATATAAGACTTGTTCTTCTCTCTGCTCCTTTTCATTCAAAGTCTTGTAAATTTCATTTCTGCTTTTCTGTCTTTTTCTTTTAAATGAATGAAATTTAAAAAAAAGGAATGTTGAAATGCTGCACATGAAAATGAAGGGGGGAGGGTGGGGGTGGGCATATTTACACTCATTACAATTGCCAGAAACCATTTGCTGGCTCAAACCATGTAAGGTGTTCCCTGAGCTTCATTTGAATCACTTCTTCCTACGCCTTTTAGAGCATTGTTATGTCCAGCAAGGACATAATAAAATCATAAGCATTTATTTATTTGTCTGTCTCTCTGTTAGCAGGATTACGTCAAAATTGTCACGTGAAATTTTCACCACAGATAGATATTAGGCCATGGAAGACTCTATTAAATTTTGGAGGTGATCTGGACCCAAAAACTAGGTTTATTTTTTCAAGTTTCAAGTTTATTTATATAGCGCCAAATCACAACAAACAGTTGCCCCAAGACGCTTTATATTGTAAGGCAAAAGCCATACAATAATTACAGAAAAACAGCAATGGTCAAAACGACCCCCTGTGAGCAAGCACTTGGCGACAGTGTGAAGGAAAAAAATCCCTTTTAACAGGAAGAAACCTCCAGCAGAACCAGGCTCAGGGAGGGGCAGTCTTCTGCTGGGACTGGTTGGGGCTGAGGGGAGAGAATCAGGAAAAAGACATGCTGTGGAAGACAGCAGAGATCAATCACCAATGATTAAATGCAGAGTGGTGCATACAGAGTAAAAAGACGTGAATAAAAAGAAACACTCAGTGCATCATGGGAACCCCCCAGCAGTCTAAGTCTATAGCAGCATAACTAAGGGATGGTTCAGGGTCACCTGATCCAACCCTAACTATAAGCTTTAGCAAAAATGAAATTTTTTTAAGCTTAATCTTAAAAGTAGAGAGGGTGTCTGTCTCCCTAATCAGAATTGGGAGCTGGTTCCACAGGACAGGAGCCTGAAAGCTAAAGGCTCTGCCTCCCATTCTACTCTTACAAACCCTAGGAACTACAAGTAAGCCTGCAGTCTGAAAGCGAAGCGCTCTATCGGGGTGATATGGTACTAAGAGGTCCCTAAGATAAGATGGGACCTGATTATTCAAAACCTTATAAATAAGAAGAAGAATTTTAAATTCTATTCTGGAATTAACAGGGAGCCAATGAAGAGAAGCCAATATGGGTGAAATATGCTCTGTCGTTCTAGTCCCCGTCAGTACTCTAGCTGCAGCATTTTGAATTAACTGAAGGCTTTTCAGGGAACTTTTAGGACAACCTGATAATTATGAATTACAATAGTCCAGCCTAGAGGAAATAAATGCATGAATTAGTTTTTCAGCATCACTCTGAGACAAGACCTTTCTAATTTTAGAGATATTGCGCAAATGCAAAAAAGTAGTCCTACATATTTGCTTAATATGCACATTGAAGGACATATCGTGATCAAAAATGACTCCAAGAGTTCTCACAGTATTACTGGAGGTCAGGGTAATGCCATCCAGAGTAAGGATCTGGTTAGACACCATGTTTGTAAGATTTATGGGGCCAAGTACAATAACTTCAGTTTTATCTGAATTTAAAAGCAGGAAATTAGAGGTCATCCATGTCTTTATGTCTGAAAGACATTACTGCAGTTTAACTAATTGGTGTGTGTCCTCTGGCTTCATGGATAGATAAAGCTGGGTATCATCTGCGTAACAATGAAAATTTAAGCAATGCTTTCTAATAATAATGCCTAAGGGAAGTATGTATAAAGTGAATAAAATCGGTCCTAGCACAGAACCTTGTGGAACTCCATAATTAACCTTAGTCTGTGAAGAAGACTCCCCATTTACATGAACAAATTGTAATATATTAGATAAATATGATTCAAACCACTGCAGCGCAGTGCCTTTAATACCTATGGCATGCTCTAATCTCTGTAATAAAATTTTATGGTCAACAGTATCAAAAGCTGCACTGAGGTTTCACAGGACGAGCACAGAGATGAGTCCACTGTTTGAGGCCATAAGAAGATCATTTGTAACCTTCACTAATGCTGTTTCTGTACTATGATGAATTCTGAAACCTGACTGAATCTCTTCAAATAGACCATTCCTCTGCAGATGATCAGTTAGCTGTTTTACAACTACCCTTTCAAGAATTTTTGAGAGAAGAGGAAGTTTGGAAATTGGCCTATAATTAGCTAAGATAGCTGGGTCAAGTGATGGCTTTTTAATTAATGGTTTAATTACTGCCACCTTAAAAACCTGTGGTACATAGCCAACTAATAAATATAGATTGATCATATTTAAAGCATTAAATAATGGTAGGGCTTCCTTGAGCAGCCTGGTAGGAATGGGGTCTAATAGACATGTTGATGGTTTGGAGGAAGTGACTAATGAAAGTAACTCAGACAGAACAATTGGAAAGAAAGAGTCTAACCAAATACCAGCATTACTGAAAGCAGCCAAACATAAAGATATGTCTTTGATAAACCTAGTTATCAAGTCTAAGTTTTCTTTTTATCTGGGGATTTTTCATCTAAGTTGACTTAGTTCCTCTATTAGTTCTCACTTTATCTCAGTTAGGTCTATTTACGTCTTATTTCACCACACACCTCATACGTATATAGAATTAGGTACTATCATCTCAGATAAAAGCATTAGCAGGATAACTAGCAACAACTCTTCTTTATTAAGTCTTATGGTGGTTGCCAGACCAACACTGGATTAACACCACCATCTGGGCGAGAATGTGTAAGGTACAGCCATTCCTCTGTTCCCACATCACACTAAAATGGCTTATTTGCCCAACCTTTGTTGAACCGAGATCTACTTTTAAAGTTGACAGTGTATCAAGATCTACCAAGCCATCTGGAACGCCACTGCGTAGCCGCAATATATTATGCACCAATATAATAACAATTTTCTGGCAGGTTTTAACAATAATAATGCATCATTGAAGTAAATGTGCAGGGTGGAAAAGAATAAGCACAAGTAGGCCTAGGACTGTCCTCAAGTTGGAAAAGTTGTTCCCTACCTTAGTGGGACTTCTGGCCCAGAGAGGAGGAAGCTGGTCTCTCATAGTCCGGACAGTAGGAGCTGAGTGCAGCCGTAATCAGGCACTCAGACACTCTGTCTGCATTAGATTCCAGATTTGGACATTCATGTCAGGTGTTGCTCTGGATTTGAGCTCAATGTCATTTTTCATTGTGAGAATCCAGGTTGAAGAGTGACGCCACTTTGGATGATATACAGTCCACATCTACTATATTTTCCCCAAATGGACAACAGAGAAAACTGACAACAGGCTCTTTGGATGCAAAGTCAGTAAAGCGCCTGTCAAATTATGACAAGATGCTCTGCACGTGATCATCATAACGTGCACTCTCAGGCTGCGCCCAGTCTGTGTCCATGTGTGGAAAGTTCTGAAGGTCACACTGTTGCAGCCTGCTTGATAACACATGTAATTTGCTTTTACATTTTTCAAATCCAAAAGCTGTGCATATTTAGCATGATTTGAATGTTTCAGAGATTCTTTAATTTCAGGCAGAAGACTCAGCAGTTGCTTGTGGCAGGAGTGTTTTTTTGTTTTATTTTTGTTAAAATAATTCACTGTTTCCACACAAAAGATTAATTCTGGCCTAATTAAGGTGCCTGAGCCCAGTGAAGCAGACCCCCCACCCACCTAAAAAAAAATCCAAGCAAATAGGCTGGAATTTCCAACGGTACATCAATCAATCAATCAATCAATTTTATTTATATAGCGCCAAATCACAACAAACCGTTGCCCCAAGGCGCTTTATATTGTAAGGCAAGGCCATACAATAATTACGGAAAAACCCCAACGGTCAAAACGACCCCCTGTGAGCAAGCACTTGGCGACAGTGGGAAGGAAAAACTCCCTCTTAACAGGAAGAAAGGGGAAAGTTTTAAGCCTAATCTTAAAAGTAGAAAGGGTGTCTGTCTCCCTGATCCGAATTGGGAGCTGGTTCCACAGGAGAGGAGCCTGAAAGCTGAAGGCTCTGCCTCCCATTCTACTCTTACAAACCCTAGGAACTACAAGTAAGCCTGCATGGTGGTGTTGCCCTGGGACGGGGGGAGGCCCATGACGAAATCCAGGCCGATGTGGGACCAGGGGCGATGAGGCACGGGTAACGGCTGAAGAAGTCCTTGGGACCTTTTATGGTCTGCCTTGCCCCTGGCACAGGTGGTGCAGGCCTGGATATACTCCCGGACGTCGGCCTCCATAGACGCCCACCAGAAGCGCTGCCGGACAACTGCCACGGTCCTTCGCACCCCTGGATGACAGGAGAGCTTGGAACCGTGACAGAAGTCCAAGACTGCAGCTCTGGCCTCTGGTGGGATGTACAAACGGTTCTTCGGACAGGTTCCGGGGTCCGGGCTCCGTGCCAGGGCCTCCCGGACGGTCTTCTCCACGTCCCAGGTGAGGGTGGCCACGATAGTGGACTCCGGGATGATGGGCACTGGTGGATCCGACAGCACCGTTTTGACTTTGTCTTCGTGTACCCGGGACAAGGCATCCAATCTCTGGTTCTTGGTCCCGGGGCGATAGGTGATCCGGAAGTCAAAACGTGACCAGCGGGCTTGCCTGGGGTTCAGCCGCTTGGCGGTCCTGATATACTCCAGGTTCCGATGGTCAGTGAAAACCGTGAACGGCACAGACGCTCCCTCCAACAGGTGTCTCCACTCCTCAAGAGCCTCTTTCACCGCAAGGAGTTCTCGATTGCCGACGTCATAGTTCCGTTCAGCTGGGGTCAACCTGCGAGAAAAGTAGGCACACGGGTGAAGAACCTTATGGGTCTCTCCGCTCTGGGATAGCACGGCTCCTATCCCTGAGTCAGAGGCGTCCACTTCAACCACGAACTGGCGGCTAGGGTCGGGCTGCACCAAAACTGGCGCAGTAGAGAACCGTCGTTTCAACTCCTTGAACGCGGCTTCGCACCAATCCGACCAGGTGAAGGGGACTTTTGGAGAGGTCAGGGCTGTCAGGGGGCTAACTACCTGACTGTAGCCCTTAATGAACCTCCTATAGAAATTAGCGAAGCCGAGGAACTGTTGCAGCTTCCTACGGCTTGTTGGTTGGGGCCAATCTCTCACCGCCGCAACCTTGGCCGGATCAGGGGCGACGGAGTTAGAGGAGATGATAAACCCCAGGAAGGACAAAGACGTGCGGTGAAACTCGCACTTCTCGCCCTTCACAAACAGTCGGTTCTCTAATAACCGCTGCAGGACCTGATGTACATGCTGGACATGGGTCTCAGGATCCAGAGAAAAGATGAGAATATCGTCCAGATATACGAAGACGAATCGGTGCAGGAAGTCCCGCAAGACGTCGTTAACCAAGGCTTGGAACGTCGCGGGGGCGTTGGTGAGGCCGAACGGCATGACCAGGTACTCAAAGTGACCTAACGGGGTGTTAAATGCCGTCTTCCATTCGTCTCCCTTCCGGATCCGAACCAGGTGATACGCATTTCTAAGATCCAGCTTAGTAAAGATTTTGGCTCCATGCAGGGGGGTGAACACGGAATCCAACAATGGCAATGGGTATCGGTTGCGAACCGTAATCTCATTCAGCCCCCTGTAATCAATGCATGGACGGAGTCCGCCATCTTTCTTGCCCACAAAAAAGAAACCTGCCCCCATCGGGGAGGTGGAGTTCCGGATCAGCCCGGCAGCTAATGAGTCCCGGATGTAGGTCTCCATAGATTCGCGCTCAGGTCGTGAGAGGTTGTACAGCCTGCTGGACGGAAACTCAGTGCCTGGAACCAAATCAATGGCACAATCATACGGACGGTGCGGGGGAAGGGTGAGTGCCAGATCCTTGCTGAAGACGTCAGCAAGATCGTGGTACTCAACCGGCACTGCCGTCAGATTGGGAGGGACTTTGACCTCCTCCTTAGCCTGTAAACCGGGGGGAACCGAGGATCCTAAACACACCCGATGGCAGGTTTCGCTCCACTGAACCACCACCCCAGACGGCCAATCAATCCGGGGATTGTGCTTCAACATCCATGGGAAGCCCAAAATCACGCGGGAGGTAGAAGGAGTTACAAAAAACTCAATCTCCTCCCGATGGTTTCCAGACACCACCAGAGTTACTGGTTGTGTCTTGTGTGTGATTAAAGGGAGGAGGGTGCCATCTAGTGCCCGCACCTGCACTGGCGAAGGAAGCGCCACCAGAGGGAGCCCTACCTCCCTTGCCCATCTGCTGTCTAGCAGACTCCCTTCTGACCCCGTGTCCACCAGTGCTGGGGCTTGAAGGGTTAAATCCCCGCTCAGGATTGTAACTGGGAGTCGTGTGGCAATCTGTGTGTGTCTCACTTGAATGTTTTGACCCCCCCTTAGCCCAGTCTCTAAGGGCGAGTGTTGTTGTTTTGGCCGTTTGGGGCAGTTTTTCTGTGTGTGCTCAGTTGAGCTGCAGAGAAAACACTCCCCGCGGATCAGCCTCCTCATTTTGGCCCTGTGCGTTTCTCTAACAACGTCAGCAGGGGGAGCTGTTGCCCCACGGAGCGCTGTGGCTGTGGAGCGTGGGGAGGGTGGCGCCTTTTCGAACCCAGAAGGGAGAGGGGCGGCGCGTATCCGGTCACGTCCTTCGCCTCGCTCCCGACGGCGTTCCTCCAACCGATTGTCTAACCGTATAACGAGATCGATAAGCCCATCTAAATCCCGTGGTTCCTCCTTAGCTACCAGCTGCTCCTTCAGAACCAATGACAGTCCGTTTATGAAGGCGGCGCGGAGCGCAACGTTATTCCAGCTGGACCTCACAGCCGCGATGCGGAAGTTGACTGCATAAGCGGCTGCGCTCTCGCGTCCCTGTCTCATTGACAGCAGCACTGTTGAAGCGGTCTCTCCTCTGTTAGGGTGATCAAACACTGTTCTGAACTCCCCCACAAACCCAGTGTATGCTGATAACAACCGTGAGTTCTGTTCCCAGAGCGCCGTAGCCCAGGCGCGTGCTTTACCCCGAAGCAGAGCAATCACATAAGCTATTTTACTAGCATCTGACACGTACATGACGGGACGTTGTGCGAAGACGAGCGAACACTGCATAAGAAATTCCGCGCACGTCTCCACACAACCTCCGTACGGCTCAGGAGGGCTTATGTATGCTTCAGGGGATGGTGGGAGGGGTTGTTGAACCACCACTGGAACATTTATATCCTGCACAGGGTCGGCAGGAGGACAAGCTGCAGCAGCGCCCTGAGCGCTCGCCGCCATCTGTGCGGAGAGAGCCTCCACCCTGCGGTTCAGGAGGATGTTTTGCTCGGTCATTTGATCCAACCGAGCCGTAAAGGCGGTGAGAATGTGCTGCAGCTCACCAATCACGTCTCCTGCAGACGCCTGCGCTCCCTGCTCTCCCATTGGTTGTTCAACAACCGGGTGACGCCCCTCGGAGTCCATGACGCTGGCCGAGATATCCTGTTGTGAAAGTGTAGTGAGACGGACCCACAACAGGGGGCGCAAATGAACGGCCAATAGATGAGCCAAAAAGTAACAATTTAATGTTGTGAAACGTGCACAACGAATATACAGACAATCCCAGAATATAATTACAGTCAAATCACAAAGGTGACGTGTGGGCAGGCTCGAGGATAGAAGACGTCTGTCCTGAGATGAACCGGAACCACACGATTTCCTCCGCCACCGAACCCAGAGAATACTGGAGCCGCCAAGTCCCGAATTCCCAGGTGATCACCGTCCCCGACTGTCGGATCTGGTACTGCTGGCGAGAACAAAGACAGTCAAGTGTGGGTGTGTGTACACCCAGTAACAACAACGGTGGGAATGCCACCTCCACCTCTCACTCAATATGCTGATGTGTTTGCAGTGATCCCTCAGAGAAAAAGAGTGCCGTCCTGTACTCACTCAGCTTCCACAAAACAAGGGACCGGTACGCCTGCAAACACTCACAATGTACAGATTACAGATAAACACAAAAAGGCTGAGGATATTACCTACAATGAAGTACGATATCTCGGCAACGAGGTGGAGATGACGTCTGGTCTTTACGGAGTGTGATGATGAAGAATGTGTGACAGCTGTCAGGAATTAATGAGTGACAGCTGTCACTCCCGGCTGTGTCCGTGGCGGCAGCGCCCTCTCGTGCCTGAAGCCCGCACTTCAGGCAGGGCGCCCTTTGGTGGTGGGCCAGCAGTACCTCTTCTGGCGGCCCACACAACACTGCAGTCTGAGAGCGAAGCGCTCTATTGGGGTGATATGGTACTATGAGGTCCCTAAGATAAGATGGGACCTGATTATTCAAAACCTTATAAGTAAGAAGAAGAATTTTAAATTCTATTCTAGAATTAACAGGAAGCCAATGAAGAGAGGCCAATATGGGTGAGATATGCTCTCTCCTTCTAGTCCCCGTCAGTACTCTAGCTGCAGCATTTTGAATTAACTGAAGGCTTTTCAGGGAACTTTTAGGACAACCTGATAATAATGAATTACAATAGTCCAGCCTAGAGGAAATAAATGCATGAATTAGTTTTTCAGCATCACTCTGAGACAAGACCTTTCTAATTTTAGAGATATTGCGTAAATGCAAAAAAGCAGTCCTACATATTTGTTTAATATGCGCTTTGAATGACATATCCTGATCAAAAATGACTCCAAGATTTCTCACAGTATTACTAGAGGTCAGGGTAATGCCATCCAGAGTAAGGATCTGGTTAGACACCATGTTTCTAAGATTTGTGGGGCCAAGTACAATAACTTCAGTTTTATCTGAGTTTAAAAGCAGGAAATTAGAGGTCATCCATGTCTTTATGTCTGTAAGACAATCCTGCAGTTTAGCTAATTGGTGTGTGTCCTCTGGCTTCATGGATAGATAAAGCTGGGTATCAGGCTCCTCTCCTCTGGAACCAGCTCCCAATTCAGATCAGGGAGACAGACACCCTCTCTACTTTTAAGATTAGGCTTAAAACTTTCCTTTTTGCTAAAGCTTATAGTTAGGGCTGCAGCCTCAATTTTCTGTGCTGATCAACTCTGATCATCAGGCCTCCTAAACTCCTAAATAAAGTTAAAGAATCACATTTGTCAGCAATCTGTGGTGTTTAAATACATTTACACATAAAAATCTTACATTAAACATTTCACCAGGGCAAAAAAAAAAAAAAAAAGTATTAAAGCAGTTCAGTCTATTTCATTTATTATCTGTATTTTGTTGTAATAATCAGTGTTTCAGAAGGTTTTGGCTCTGAGGAGCTCTCTGTCTCTCTGTCTGTCTTTGTCTCTCTCTGTCTTTCTCTGTCTCTCTGTCTGTCTCTCGCTGTTTCTCTGTCTTTCTCTGTCTCTGTCTGTCTCGTCTTTCTCTGTCTCTGTCTGTCTCGTCTTTGTCTTTGTCTCTCGCTGTCTGTCTGTCTCTGTCTTTCTCTCTCTCTCTCTCTGGGGGTGGGGGTGCAGCTCAATAGCCTCACCTCAACATAACTCCAAAAGTGAAATTTATATAATTTTTCTCATTTTTTCAAGCCGATTCAGATGAGCATCATTTTTATTAGGAATATTTTTTCGGGGAGAATCCCAATTATGCAACAATACTGTCACATAAGCAGGTATATGGAGGTACTGTATGGCCTCAGTGGGGCATAGGAACGCAGTTCTTTTTCCATTTTCTTCAGGCCTTGAGGACCCCCATTGCACATCCAGAGTTTCGGCACTGTCACATGTAAGGACACAAATTGGCACAGTGAAGAGTACCATGGCACACTCTTGGCACACCTGATTTAAAAGATGCCGTAGTAATTTAGGGTAATAAATGACATCCTCTCGTCCAGCAGCCCTTTGTGAGTCCAACACAGGTTTGTTTTTCAAAATAACCCTGACAGTTCTTTTTTCTTTTAGGTTTTTGAAAGTTCCCTGACTTGAGTGATATAGTTGTTGCAGTCCCACCACTCCAAAATGGAGCTTGTTCAAATGGTTGTAGATTAATCAAAACTGCACATATTTGTCAGAGACATGCCAAGGGACTCTATGGACATTCTGCTTCATTAATTTCATCAGTTTTCACAGTTGTTGGCTATTTAAGGGCTTTTATATTTTCATAACCGGCAGATACAGGTTGAAAATGGACCACACGAGACAACTGATTGTACGCAGACTGTTTACACAGGAAACATGTTGCTATCCACCATTCAGATGGTCCTGCACAGAAATGGACTAAGAGGTTGCACAGCACAAAGAATGCCTCTGCTTCTGTGAAGCCTCTCAGTTGTCCATTTGGTTTCCATAGTAGAGAAGCTTGAATCTTCATCTGGACTTGGTTGCTTGATGCGAGGACATTTCGCTTCTAAACGCAGAAGCTTTCTCCTTCACTCTTGCAAATCTTCTTTGGTCACAAATCATTCCTGCCACCTTTCTCCACTCACTCCACCCTGCCTGCACTCTCTTCTTCACCTCTCTACCACACTCTCCATTATTTTGGACAGTTGACCCCAAGTAGTTAAACTCATCTACTTTCACCACTTCTACTCCTTGTAACTGCACTATTCCACAGGGTTCCGTCTCATTCACACACAAAGACTCAGTCTTGCTCCTACTAACTTTCATTCCCCTTCTCTCCAGAGCATATCTCCACCTCTCCAGGCTAGACTCAGCCTGCTCTCTACACTCACTACAGATGACAATGTCATCTGCAAACATTAAAATCCATGGAGACTCCTGTCTGATCTCATCTGCCAACCTGTCCATCACCATTGTGAATAAGAAAGGACTCAGAGCTGATCCTTGGTGTAATCCCACCTCCACCTTGAATGAGTCTGTCATTCCTACTGCGCATTTCACTGCTGTCACGCTATCCTTGTACATGTTCTGCACTACCCTCACATACCTTGCTGCCACTCCAGACTTCCTCATGTCCTGCTTAAATAAGATAAAATCGTCCTGGTTAAAAAGTATTACATTTAAAAAGTCAAATATTTAATTTTTTATCAAAACATTTTCACTCCAAACATTTTAATTTCATCTGTAATTTTATTAGGTCAATTTTTACTATACTCTCTGGTCCAGAGAGTGTGTGCCAAGTACAGGGTATCACGCCACTCAGCCTCCCTGGTAAACTGCATTCCAGGGCGCTGGAAAGCAGGGTTCGGCAGACAGTCGAACCTCAGACTGAAGAGGAACAATGTGTTCTATCCTGGCTGAGGACCAACCGACCAGCTCTTCACTCTTACAAGGATCCTGGAGGGTGCCTGGGAGTACGCCCATTCAGTCTACCTGTGTTTCATGGACTTGGAGAAGGCATATGATCGGGTACCCTGGGAGATACTGTGGGAGGTACTGCAGGAGTATGGAGTGAGTGGGTCCCTTCTCACGACCATCCAATCTCTGTACTCGCAAAGCAAGAGCTGTGTTCGGGTGCTCGGTAGTATGTTGGACTCATTTCCAGTGGGGTTTGGCCTCCACCGGGGCTGTGCCTTGTTAAAAATCCTGTTTATGATATTCATGGACAGGATATCGAGCTGTAGTCGGGGGGAGGAGGGTTTCCAGTTTGGTGGGCTCAGGGTCTCATCACTGCTTTTTGTAGATGAGGTGGTCCTGTTGGCTTCATCGATCTGTGATCTCCAACACTCAGTGGATCGTTCACAGCCGAATGTGAAGTGGCTGGGATGAGGATCAGCACTTCTAAATCTGAGGCCATGGTTCTCAGCAGGAAACCAATGGATTGCCTACTACAGGTAGGGAATATGGTCTTGCCCCAAATCAATCAATCAATCAATCAATTTTTTATATAGCGCCAAATCACAACAAACAGTTGCCCCAAGGCGCTTTATATTGTAAGGCAAGGCCATACAATAATTATGTAAAACCCCAACGGTCAAAACGACCCCCTGTGAGCAAGCACTTGGCTACAGTGGGAAGGAAAAACTCCCTTTTAACAGGAAGAAACCTCCAGCAGAACCAGGCTCAGGGAGGGGCAGTCTTCTGCTGGGACTGGTTGGGGCTGAGGGAGAGAACCAGGAAAAAGACATGCTGTGGAGGGGAGCAGAGATCGATCACTAATGATTAAATGCAGAGTGGTGCATACAGAGCAAAAAGAGAAAGAAACAGTGCATCATGGGAACCCCCCAGCAGTCTACGTCTATAGCAGCATAACTAAGGGATGGTTCAGGGTCACCTGATCCAGCCCTAACTATAAGCTTTAGCAAAAAGGAAAGTTTTAAGCCTAATCTTAAAAGTAGAGAGGGTGTCTGTCTCCCTGAAGGAGTTGAAGGAATGAAGGAGTTCGAGTACCTCGGGGTCTTGTTCATGAGTGAGGGGACAATGGAGCGTGAGATCGGCTGGAGAATCGGCGCAGCAGGGGCGGTGTTGCATTCACTCTACCGTACTGTTGTGACCAAAAGGGAGCTGAGCCAAAAGGCGAAGCTCTCAATCTACTGGTCAATCTTTGCTCCTACTTTCACCTATGGCCATGAGGGTTGGGTCATGATTGAAAGAACTAGATTGCAGGAACAAGCAGCCGAAATGGCCTTCCTTAGGAGGGTGGCTAGTGTCTCCCTTAGAGATAGGATGAGACGTTCGGTCATTCGTGGGGAGCTCCTTCACATTGAAAGGAGCTAGCTGAGGTGGTTCAGGCATCTGGTAAGGATGCCCCAAGGGCGGCTCCCTAGGAAGGTGTTCCAGGCATGTCCATCTGGGAGGAGACCCCAGGGAAGACCCAGGACTAGGTGGAGAGATTATGTCTCCACACTGGCCTGGGAACGCCTCGGGATCCCCCAGTCAGAGGTGGTTTATGTGGCATGGGAAAGGGAAGTTTGGGGTGCCGCTAACCCTGGGCTGTGGTCTGTCATGAGATGTGGTGATAGTAACCAGCAGTAAATAAGATAACGACAAGTAAACTAAGTCATTTCTTAAGCAACAACTAAATCAAAAACAAGTCTACTAGCTGCTAAGCTAATTTTTGCAGTGTCAAATGCCATAGATTTAAGATAATTATAGTGGGTGCCTAGCAGTGAAGAATTGTTTTGTCACCCCTGCACCTTTGTTAAATGTTTTTATCATTAAGCCATATTTACAGTGTGTTCATGAATTCAGTTTAAAGTAAACTTTCCTGAGTACTGTTATATGGACAGACTTTAATATTGTATAATATGTGTTATGTGTAATCTGTATAATACTTAGAAACACTGGCAAAATGAATAGCTGTCTAGTATTGGAACTGAAGCCCTCTATTAATACTTGATGCATGTACTGCCACATCATGAACAAGAACAATCAGAGATTGCTGACGTCCGCCAATCCGGATCGCCTCCAAAATTTAGTGGAGTCTTCCATGCCCTAATATCTATCTGTGGTGAAAATCTGGTGAAAATCCATGAAGTAATTTAGATGTAATACTATAAAGCATATCTAAAGTGAAATCTTGATCCAGATCTGGATCTAGATCACCGCCAAAATTCAGTGGAGTCTTCCATGGCCTAATATCTATCTGTGGTGCAAATATGGTGAGAATCTGTGAAGTAGTTTTGCTGTAATCCTTCAAAGCCTACTGTTTTCATGGAACATATCGGTCACGTGATTTTGCACCCCGTGGCCATTGTGGATTACGAAGCATGCCCGCTGTGATACACTATGTGCATTTGGCGAACAATTGCAGAAGCTTCAACAATGGTCAACTTTTGTGCTGTCGTCGGTTGTTCAAACAGAGGTGATAAAAATCAATCAATCAATCAATTTTTTTATATAGCACCAAATCACAACAAACAGTTGCCCCAAGGTGCTCCACATTGCAAGGCAAGGCCATACAATAATTATGTAAAACCCCAACGGTCAAAACGACCCCCTGTGAGCAAGCACTTGGCTACAGTGGGAAGGAAAAACTCCCTTTTAACAGGAAGAAACCTCCAGCATAACCAGGCTCAGGGAGGGGCAGTCTTCTGCTGGGACTGGTTGGGGCTGAGGGAGAGAACCAGGAAAAAGACATGCTGTGGAGGGGAGCAGAGATCGATCACTAATGATTAAATTCAGAGTGGTGCATACAGAGCAAAAAGAGAAAGAAACAATACATCATGGGAACCCCCCAGCAGTCTAAAATGAGGCAGGTCACTCATTTTACAGGCTACCAGCAGTTATTGTGCTTCAAGCAGTGGAGTGTTATGAGCTTTCTAAGCGACACAGAGACCTGGCTCAGCAGATCTGAAGGAAGCCAAGCAGACCGCCTGTAAGTCCAAAGCCGCCCGTAAGAGCGCTCCCGCTACCATCGGTGTGAAGCCTCACCGTTACAGGCCGGGCACTGTGGCGCTGAGAGAGATCCGCTGCTACCAGAAATCCACTGAGTTGCTGATCTGTAAGCTTCCCTTCCTTCACCTGGTGATAGAAATCGCTCAGACTTCAAGACCGACCTCTGCTTTCAGAGCTCCATTGTGATGCTCTGCAGGAGGCCGGCGAGGCTGACCTGGATGGAGTTGGGACATGTCCAGCTCTCCACAATTTCTCTTATACTCACTCGACTGGTAAGCACTGAAAGCCGAGATAGGCATGTCCCAACTTGTCCTCTAACACTCAGAAACGGAGGTGTTCCTTTGTCTCGCTTCATCAGCGAATCGGTCGTGACGCGCGAAGCCTCTGCGCGGCTTTCCATGACAAAATCTCTTGTTAAAAGTGAAATCTGCCAGAAAATGGCTGATGTCCAGCTCTTGTGATAACCAGAGAAAGAGCACACGACAGTCTCGTATCCACAGAGCCATCCGTTTAGAAATGATCCGGTGGTTTGTGCCTCGTCGTCGCAGCTTGGAGTGTGGCGCGCCGAGCGTCCTTAAAACAGTCCTTAAAGCTGTAGTTAAAGTCCTTATTCTCTGTGAAGCCCGTAAAATTTTCACTGAAAGCCAGATAAATTTTTCGAATGGTTTCCAGGTGCCAGTCTCTAACAGCTTCTGAAAAAATTCTGATGGAAAAAAAGTTCTTTTCATTCCGCCATTTCCAGACAATGAAAATCCGACGAGGGTGCGGGACCACTCCTTCCCAAGGCGTGCTCACAGGTGAATGACGTCACCGACAGGTGTGGAAAAACTCACGCATGCGCACAAGGGTTCAAGCATGTCTGACGTGAAAACATATGAATCAAATCCATATAGTTTAAAAAAAAAAAAAAAAAAAAGGTACGATACTTTATGGACAGACCTCGTATGAAATAGATTGAACTGCTTTAATACTTTTCTTTTGCCCTGGTGAAATGTTTAATGTAAGATTTTTATGTGTAAATGTATTTAAACACCACAGATTGCTGACAAATGTGATTCTTTAACTTTATTTAGGAGTTTAGGAGGCCTGATGATCAGAGTTGATCAGCACAGAAAATTGAGGCTGCAGGTGCAGTCAGAGCTGTTCCCCTCCCCCACTCACACGGCCTGCAGAGTCACTGTGTGGGGGAGGGGAACACATCAGGACTCTGACACCCCCCTCCCTCCCTCACAGGGCCTGTGTGGGGGGAGGGGGACACATCAGGACTCTGACACCCCCCTCCACCCCCCCTCCCTCCCTCACAGGGCCTGTGTGGGGGAGGGGACTGACTTTTGGTCTCAGGTTTGAACTCAGGTTTGCAGCGTGAGAACGAGGTGGAGGACTTTACCTGCTCTGCTGGAAAAGACCATGGAAGGGCTCTGGAGAGATTTCAAAGAAGACTTGAGAAATTAAAACTGCATCACAAAGAATGTGAAAGACGCTTTTTTGCAAGAGTTTCTGAGAAGGTAAGTTTTTGTTTGATTTTGTTGTTGTTCTAAATGTTAGCCAATGCTAAGTGTAATTTTTTAATATGAAAGAAACACGGTTTATTAATTGGAGAGTGTAAATGCTAAGTTAGGCTAAATTTGAAGCTAGAAAGTAATTTAAGACATTGTATAAGGCTTCTTAACAAGCCAATTAACCACAGTGACTATGTTGATTTAATTCATCAGCTTCTCTAAAAAATTAAATGTTCAGTTCCAGTCTTTATTTGAAAATCTTGAACCAACTTTATGACATTTTGTGAAAATATATTTAGGTGCCTGTCTGTACTTATGGGTGTTGAGTTTAATCAGTGAACAGAGCAGGTGTGTTTTATTTAAATCAGTATGAAAGTAGCATGTAGCTCTGGGTAAATTTGGGGTTATGGTCAGGATAAGAAATGGCTTTGAATCCATTCTTATTTAAAGTGATGTGTATTTTTGTGTAGTGGTGTCAAGTGTGCAGATGTCAGTGTTTCATGTGGTCTGCATATATAGTGACCGATCACATGTTGTATTTGATTGACTTAGAGTGGGGGGGGGGAGAGAGTTGTTTTTTTGCAGGAGAAAGAAAGTAGGAGTTCTTGAAATGATAAGAAATGGGAGGAGAAATGCTTGTGGTTTTAAAAAGGCCATTATTTAACATGTAGTTAGAGAGAAAATGAGTGGCATGGAATGCTTGCTAAAATATAAATATATTCTGTTCAAAGAATGCAACTGCACAAATTCATCAGTCAAAATTAAATTTAGCTCACATCACCAGGATAATCCAGTCAGAATCAATATTGCTCTCTGGCCATACAATAAAATTCTCAAAATAAAAAGGCTAATTTGATGAACTGTAGATTTATGCATATTTACAAAAACATTTCAAAAATAACAAATAACAAAATTGCATGAAGCTGACAGGATTATGTATTTTTATATTTACATGATCAAAAGTGTCTCAAAAGGTAAATTGTTTTATTACAATGCAATTATCTAAATTAGCATTACTGGGTAAATTAGGCAATCTACCTCATTTAAAAGGATATTTGATAGTTTACATGATGGCCTTTTCTCTGATTACTACACTTTTTGCTTACAGATGGATCCAGTCAGCGAGGACTCTGAGAATAACTTCCTTGAATCCGATCTGTCCAGCTATTCAGGATCAGACCCACCTTACAATCCAGCTCAGTCAGATACAGATTCAAGTGAAGATGAAGATCAACAAAGAGGCAAGTGTACCTTTCAAAAACACAAGAGCCCCAAAACATACATAAAAAGAAAAAAGAAAAAACAAAAGAACAATGAGAAAGTGAAAACAGTTACCATTAAAATCTGTACTAAGAGGGAAGATGGCAGACGGTCATGGGACAAAAAACACTATTGTCCCTACTGTGCACAGGCAAACTCTAAGATGGCAAGGCATTTGGAAAGAAAACACATGAAGATAAAGGATGTAGCATATGCCTTCAGCTTTCCAGCAGGATCAAAAGAACGCAAGGTTCTTCTGGATCAACTCCGCAATAAAGGAGATTTCAAGCACAATGCCAAAGTCCTGGAAGAGGGCAACGGAGAGCTTGTGACATGGAGGCAGCCACCTCACAAGGCTTTGGTTGAGGATTATTTGCCATGCATGTATTGTTATGGGATGTTTGTAAAAAAGGAGCTATGGAAACATCTGTCCTCATGTGGAAGTAAAAAACTTTGTGTGACAGATGATGAGAAAAATAAAGGAAAAAGTGTCCAAAGTCGTGCTGCACGCCTGCTTCCAATTGCTGCTGCTTCCAGTGGATGTCAAAATATCGTTAATAACATGTGACAAGATGATGTGTCCTTTCACATCAGGAGTGATTCCTTGATTTGCATGTATGGAGAATCACTGTATGCAAAACATGGGCGTGTGAAGTCAAGACACCACTACATTGCACAGAAAATGAGGGAACTTGGCAGATTCATGTTGGTTGCTAAAAATATGGACAAGACTGTGAGAGGTCTTCAAGACTTATGTACACCCTCAAAATTTCAGTTTCTTGTCAGTGTGGCTAAGAAGATTACAGAATTTAGTCCTGGCAAAAATGAGTATGGAAAACCCTCCACAGCTGTCAAAATTGGATTTAGTCTGAAAGGAGCAGTGGAGGTCCTAATTGGACAAACACTCATGAATGATGATGACCAAGGAGAGAGGAAGGCAAAGAAATTCTTGGAGCTTTTGGAAAAGAACTGGAAGAACCATGTTTCTGTCAGTGCTCATCAAACAATACAAGAAAAGAGATGGAACAAACAAGATGACATCCCCCTGACCAAAAATGTGATCATTCTGAGGGACCATCTCAGGATGGTAGAGGATAAAGCAAAAGAAGAACTGACACAGAAGCAAAGTTTAACAGCCTACAAAATGTTAAGTGAAACCGTTCTGGCACAGCTTATCATCTTCAACAAACGTCGTGAAGGGGAAGCATCACGCTTGACTCTTGACACCTACAAGACAGCAAGCTCAACTGTCATAAACAAAGACATTTATGAAACCCTATCTCCTTTGGAAAAAGAACTTAGCAAGTTACTCACTCGTATAGAAGTCCGGGGGAAACGAAGCAGGAAGGTACCTGTTTTCTTGACCGAGCGAATGCAGGAGTCAATCAATTTGTTGATTAAAAAGAGAGATGAAGCTGGCATACTTGCTGAAAACCCTTATCTCTTTGCAAGACCTGGTGCAATGACGAACATACGTGGATGTGACTGCTTGCGAAAATATGCAGAGGAAAGCAAAGCAGAAAACCCAGAGCTCCTGAGATCAACTAAGTTAAGAAAACAGGTGGCCACTTTGTGTCAACTCCTGGATCTAAGTGAACAAGAGCTTGAACAAGTCGCAAGATTCAGAAGAGACTTTTACCGACAGACTGACAAAACCTTTCAGATTGCCAAAATAAGCAAACAAGGCACTGGGGCCTTAACAGGGAAGAATCTCAACACCATTGACCTCTCTCTTGGTGGTATGTATGCACTGCATCTGACACAGTTTTGACCTGCTGTTTTACACTCATCAAACGGGATTCTCATAAAAATTGTCACATTAGTTATCGGAGATCCTAAGAACTAAAAAGTGTTTTGACAAATCTGAGAATTTCCAAAATGGTTTGTGACATTTCTGTTTGTACAGTGACACTGATCATCTAAATCAGATCAATAACAAAAAGGAAAATTATTTCTAATTTCTTCTAAAGCTGCGTTCACACCGGGCGTGACGTGAGCGACATCAGCGACAGGTTGCCATGTAATCCCTATGGAACGACACGTTTTGGTGCCAAGTCACGCGATGGACGCGAAAGAAGCGATGCGAGTGAAGCGATTGGCGCGTTTGTGGTGCGATATTGTGTCGCATCACATCGCGTTGCCCTCCTCCCCAAGTTGAAAAATCTGAACTTTTTTGTATCGTCGCGCCGCAATGACCAATCAAATCAATTTTATTTATATAGCGCCAACTCACAAACAGTTGCCCCAAGGCGATTTATATTGTAAGGCAAAAGCCATACAATAATTACAGAAAAACCCCAACGGTCAAAACGACCCCTCATGAGCAAGCACTTGGCGACAGTGGGAAGGAAAAACTCCCTTTTAACAGGAAGAAACCTCCAGCAGAACCAGGCTCAGGGAGGGGCAGTCTTCTGCTGGGACTGGTTGGGGCTGAGGGAGAGAATCAGGAAAAAGACATGCTGTGGAAGAGAGCAGAGATCAATCACTAATGATTAAATGCAGAGTGGTGCATACAGAGCAAAAAGAGAAAGAAACACTCAGTGCATCATGGGAACCCCCCAGCAGTCTAAGTCTATAGCAGCATAACTAAGGGATGGTTCAGGGTCACCTGATCCAGCCCTAACTATAAGCTTTTTCAAAAAAGAAAGTTTTAAGCTTAGTCTTAAAAGTAGAGAGGGTGTCTGTCTTCCTAATCCGAATTGGGAGCTGGTTCCACAGGAGAGGAGCCTGAAAGCTGAAGGCTCTGCCTCCCATTCTACTCTTACAAACCCTAGGAACTACAAGTAAGCCTGCAGTCTGAGAGCGAAGCGCTCTATTGGGGTGATATGGTACTATGAGGTCCCTAAGATAAGATGGGACCTGATTATTCAAAACCTTATAAGTAAGAAGAAGAATTTTAAATTCTATTATGGAATTAACAGGGAGCCAGTGAAGAGAGGCCAGTATGGGTGAAATATGCTCTCTCCTTCTAGTCCCTGTCAGTACTCTAGCTGCAGCATTTTGAATTAACTGAAGGCTTTTCAGGGAACTTTTAGGACAACCTGATAATAATGAATTACAATAGTCCAGCCTAGAGGAAATAAATGCATGAATTAGCTTTTCAGCATCACTTTGAGACAAGACCTTTCTCATTTTAGAGATATTGCGCAAATGCAAAAGAGCAGTCCTACATATTTGCTTAATATGCGCATTGAATGACATATCCTGATCAAAAATGACTCCAAGATTTCTCACAGTATTACTGGAGGTCAGGGTAATGCCATCCAGAGTAAGGATCTGGTTAGACACCATGTTTCTAAGATTTGTGGGGCCAAGTACAGTAACTTCAGTTTTATCTGAATTTAAAAGCAGGAAATTAGAGGTCATCCATGTCTTTATGTCTGAAAGACATTCCTGCAGTTTAACTAATTGGTGTGTGTCCTCTGGCTTCATGGATAGATAAAGTTGGGTATCATCTGCGTAACAATGAAAATTTAAGCAATGCTTTCTAATAACACTGCCTAAGGGAAGCATGTATAAAGTGAATAAAAATTGGTCCTAGCACAGAACCTTGTGGAACTCCATAATTAACCTTAGTCTGTGAAGAAGACTCCCCATTTACATGAACAAATTGTAATCTATTAGATAAATATGATTCACACCACTGCAGCGCAGTGCCTTTAATACCTATGGCATGCTCTAATCTCTGTAATAAAAGTTTATGGTCAGCAGTATCAAAAGCTGCACTGAGGTCTAACAGGACGAGCACAGAGATGAGTCCACTGTCCGAGGCCATAAGAAGATCATTTGTAACCTTCACTAATGCTGTTTCTGTACTATGATGAATTCTGAAACCTGACTGAAACTCTTCAAATAGACCATTCCTCTGCAGATGATCAGTTAGCTGTTTTACAACTACCCTTTCAAGAATTTTTGAGAGAAAAGGAAGGTTTGAGATTGGCCTATAATTAGCTAAGATAGCTGGGTCAAGTGATGGCTTTTTAAGTAATGGTTTAATTACTGCCACCTTAAAAGCCTGTGGTACATAGCTAACTAATAAAGATAGACTGATCATATTTAAGATCGAAGCATTAATTAATGGTAGGGCATTCTTGAGCAGCCTTGTAGGAATGGGGTCTAATAGACATGTTGATGGTTTGGAGGAAGTGACTAATGAAAGTAACTCAGACAGAACAATCGGAGAGAAAGAGTCTAACCAAATACCAGCATTACTGAAGGCAGCCGAACATAAAGATATGTCTTTGGGATGGTTATGAATAATTTTTTCTCTAATAGTTAAAATTTTATTTGCAAAGAAAGTCATGAAGTCATTACTAGTTAAAGTTAAAGGAATACTCGGCTCAATAGAGCTCTGACTCTTTGTCAGCCTGGCTACAGTGCTGAAAAGAAACCTGGGGTTGTTCTTATTTTCTTCAATTAGTGTTGAATAGTAAGATGTCCTAGCTTTACAGAGGGCTTTTTTTGCAGAGCAACAGACTCTTTTTCCATGCTAAATGAAGATCTTCTAAATTAGTGAGACGCCATTTCCTCTCCACCTTACGGGTTATCTGCTTTAAGCTGCATGTTTGTGGGTTATACCACGGAGTCAAGCATTTCTGATGTAAGGCTCTCTTTTTCAGAGGAGCTACAGCATCCAAAGTTGTGCTCAATGAGGATGTAAAGCTATTGATGAGATAATCTATCTCACTCACAGAGTTTAGGTAGCTACTCTGCCCTGTGTTAGTATATGGCATTGGAGAACATAACAAAGAAGGAATCATATCCTTAAACCTAGTTACAGCGCTTTCAGAAAGACCTCTACTGTAATGAAACTTATTCCCCACTGCTGGATAGTCCATTAAAGTAAATGTTATTAGAAATGATCAGACAACAGGGGGTTTTCAGGGAATACTGTTAAGTCTTCAATTTCTATGCCATATGTCAGAACAAGATCTAAAGTGCGGTTAAAATGGTGGGTGGGCTCATTTACATTTTGAGCGAAGCCAACTGAATCTAACAATAGACTAAATGCAGTGTTGAGGCTGTCATTCTCAGCATCTCTGTGGATGTTAAAATCACCCACTATAATTTTCTTATCTGAACTAAGCACTAAGTCAGACAAAAGGTCTGAAAATTCACAGAGAAACTCACAGTAACAACCAGGTGGATGATAGATAACAACAAATAAAACTGGTTTTTGAGACTTCCAATTTGGATGGACAAGACTAAGAGTCAAGCTTTCAAATGAATTAAAGCTCTGACTGGGTTTTTGATTAATTAATAAGCTGGAGTGGAAGATTGTTGCTAATCCTCCGCCTCGGCCCGTGCTACGAGCATTCTGACAGTTAGTGTGACTCGGGGGTGTTGACTCATTTAAACTAACATATTCATCCTGCTGTAACCAGGTTTCTGTAAGGCAGAATAAATCAATATGTTGATCAATTATTATATCATTTACTAACAGGGACTTGGAAGAGAGAGACCTAATGTTTAATAGACCACATTTAACTGTTTTAGTCTGTGGTGCAGTTGAAGGTGCTATATTATTTTTCCTTTTTGAATTTTTATGTTTAAATAGATTTTTACTGGTTATTGATGGTCTGGGAGCAGGCACCGTCTCTACGGGGATGGGGTAATGAGGGGATGGCAGGGGGAGAAGCTGCAGAGAGGTGTGTAAGACTACAACTCTGTTTCCTGGTCCCAACCCTGCATAGTCACGATTTCACGATTTCAATCAGTGACTGAATATGTAGTGATGTGGAGATGTCTGGAGTTTGACTGAAGATGTGAACATATCCTGTATTTGGTAGCAGCCTGTGAGCAGGACTTATGTCTCTTTTGTCCTTTATTTCACAATTATGACAGAGTTTTTTGGGAAAGAGTGAGGAGCAGCCCCACAGCCAGCAGCTGAGTTTCTTTTTTTTTTCTTTCTTTTACGTGCGTGTGCGAGCGAATCGTCTGTGGAGAATATTTTATTAATTAACTACACAGATGTATAATAAAACAAATGGTGACTGGTTTACAAACACAATTATGACAGAGTTTTTGGGGGAAGAGCGAGCATCAGTCCCACAGCAGGCAGCAGTGTTTGTTTTTTTTTTGTTTTTTTTAATTGTTTACATGTGTGCACGTGAACGGGACAGGAGGTCCTCAAACTCCGTCCCGTAGAGGTGGAAGGACCACTGAAAGCATCCGTCATCCAGACACAGCTCCTGCAGCAAATAATGATACTATCTGTATTGGGAGCTTTCCACAACAACTCGCTCCGTGTGATCAAGGTCCGTCATGTTAACTTGACTGACAACCGGCGAGCGGAATGGAAGCTCCTCCTATTTGATGACGCACTGGGGCAAATTTTCGCATGTGACCCCCGCGAATTTGTAACGTCTGATCGCGCCCGGTGTGAACGCGGCATTACACATAATAGTGACACAACAATATTAGTACAACCTCAGTTATTGAGATAGTTTATGCAATTCACACTTAATGAATTTTGATTCTGCTGAGCAGTAAATTTAATCTGTCATTTTTACAGGTGAAAGTTGCATATCAAGTTCTGTCACTGTTCCAGTGAAGAAAATGAACTCAAGCAGAAAGAAGAATCATGGTACAGACCTAAGAGTTAGAATTGTGTCAGTTTTAAAAAGTCTCTATTACAGCAGCAGTTATGCAACTATTTTGATTTAATTTATTAATCTTTAACACACTTGCATAGTCCAGCTCAGTTGTAAGGATCTAATGCTTTTCTCTGTTTTATATATTCTGAATATCTTTGGGTTATAATGAAAAATATTAATTCTTTACATTCATTCATAAATACAGACATATATTTGTTAAAGTTACTTCTAGCTTTTGGCTGTTCTCAGTGACTGCCTTTATTTTTAGGTTCTCATATGAAGTCAACTGAAATCGAGTACAATATCCATGCCACTTGGTTCATACTGAGTTTATGATGTTCAGCTGTTATTAGAAATAGTTACATTTAGTTAGATATGGATTATCAAGCTCATAGTCAAAGGTGCTGTTGTACTGCACTATACTATTTTTATGTTTCAAATATTTTATTTCCCTCATTACATACAGGAGAAGGACAGATTATTAAAGCTTTTCTGAATATATTGTACTTCAGTTAAACACCATCGTCATAAACTTAATGATAAAATACACAACTGAATATTATTACTTCCCTGAGAAAGTGTCAACAAATGCTGTAAAATAGAGACACCATGACAGTCTTGATGTTATCTTTATGGTGGAGACGTTTTGTTGAAATAGTGTATGAACACATGATAACTTGATTTTTTAACTTGTTTTGATTCTGTCTTTGTTTCCTATTCTGCACAGTATAAAGCCTCACGTTGTGTTTGTTCTCATTTTTCAGGTGGATGCTCAGACCTTTTATCTCCCCAAACGGAAGCTGACCTCTTCAGTAAGGACAGAACTTCAGATGTGGATGGTGAGTCAAAAAATCTTGGGATCAGCAGTAGTTGTAACTGAACACTGAAATATAAACAGCTGATCTTTGTTTTTTCTCTAAGATGAAAATACCACATTGACTGAGACTGTCCCACATCAGAGTAAAAAAAGGGCCAAAGTTGTGGATGACGGTAGGTTTAAAAAAACAAAACAAAACAGGATACTGTCCATTTAAAACATTTCAAGACTATTCTTTGAAGAGTCCATACTATCAGTTAGTAGAAACAGTTCCATGCTTTTACTTTGTTGGTATTGGAACTGTTCTGAGCTAAATAATCCATTGTAGTAAATGCTTAGTACTCTTTATTTACATGTTCCCCTGGTTACATACATTCTTCTTCTTCTTTTGACTGCTCCATTAATGGGTGCCACAGCAGAGCAATTGTTTCTGATATGTTCATTGTTAATCTTGTCCATTCTCATCACTCCTAAAGAGTATTGCAACATCTTCAGCTCTGCTACCTCCAGCTCTGTTTCCTGTCTTTTTGTTAGTGCCATCATCTCTAAGCCATCCAACATAGCTGGTCTCACTACTGTCTTGTAGACTTTCTCCTTCACTCTTGCTGATATTCTTCAGTCACAAATCTCTGCTGCCACCTTTCTCCACCCACTCCACCTTGCCTGCACTCTCTTCTTCACCTCTCTACCACACTCTCCATTACTTTGAACAGTTGACCCCAAATATTTAAATTCATCTACTTTCACCACTTCTACTCCTTGTAACTGCACTATTCCACTGGCCTCCCTCTCATTCACACACATGGACTTAGTCTTGCTCTTACTGACTTTCATTCCCCTGGTCTCCAGAGCATATCTCCACCTCTCTAATGACTAGACTCGACCTGTTCTCTACTGTCACTACAGATACAATGTTGTCTGAAAACATCAAAATCCATGGAGACTCCTGTCTGATCTCATTCGTCAACCTGTCCATCACCACTGCAAACAAGAAAGGACTCAGAACTGATCCTTGGTGTAATCCCACCTCCACCTTGAATGAGTCTGTCATTCCTGTTGTGCATCTCACCACTGTCACACTGTCCTTGTACATGTCCTGGACTACCCTTACAGACTTCTCTGCCACTCCAGACTTCTTCATACAATACCACAACTCTTCTCTTGGAACCCTGCCATAGGTTTTCTCTAAATCCATAAACACACAATGTACTGTAACTCCTTCTGGCCTTCTCCGCACTCCATCAGTATTCTCAGAGCAAACATTGCATTCATAGTGGTCTTTCTCTGCATGAAACCATATTGCTGTTCACAGATCTTCACCTGTTTTCTAAGGCTAACAACTACTACTCTTTTCCATAACTTCATGCTGTGGCTGATCAAGTTCATGCCTCTGTAGTTACTGCAGCTCGACACATCACCCTTGTTGTTAAAAACAGGAACCACTACACTTCGTCTCCACTCCTCAGGACCTCTTAGGCATCCTCTCACATTCCAACATTTTATTCAGCAATCTGGTTAGAAACTCCACTGCCATCTCTCCAATGCATTTCCATGCCTCCACCGGAATGTCCCTCCCTCTTGGCACCCTATCATAAGCTCTTTCTAAGTCCACAAACACACAATGTAACTCTTTCTGGCCTTCTCTGTACTTCTCCAACAGTATTCTCAGATCAAACATTGCATCTGTAGTGCTCTTTCTCGGCATGAAACCATATTGCTGTTCACAGATCTTCACCTGTTTTCTAAGCCTAGCTTCTACTACTCTTTCTCATAACTTCATGCTGTGGCTGATGAACTTTATGCCTCTGTAGTTATTGCAGCTCTGCACATCACCCTTGTTCTTGAAAATAGGAACCAGCACACTTCGTCTCCACTCCTCAGGCATCCTCTCACTTTCCAAGATTTTATTCAGCAATCTGGTTAGAAACTCCACTGCCATCTCTCCAAGGCATTTCCATGCCTCCACCGGAATGTCATCTGGACCAATTGCCTTTCCACTCTTCATCCTCTTCATAGCTTCAACCTTACTTATCCCTTGTACTTCCTGATTTACTCTCTCCACATCATCCAGCCTTTTCTCTTTCTCATTTTCTTTATTCATCAGCTCCTCAGAATATTCCCTTCCCTTCTCCACACACTCTCCTCGCTTGTCAGCACATTACCAACTGCATTTTTTACCACCTTAAACTGCTGCACATCCTTTCCAGCTCTGTCCATTTGTCTGGCCAATCAGTACAAGTCCTTTTCTCCTTCCTTACTATTCAACTTGTTGTACAGCTTCTAATATGCTTTTTCTTTAGGTTTTGCCACTTCTCTTTTCGCCTTATGCTGCATGTCCTTGTACTCTTGTCTACTTTCTTCATCTCTCTGACAGTCCCAAAACTTTATCACCATCCTCTTTCTCCTTATGATTTCCTGGAACTCATCCTTGTCTTCCTTTCACTGTCGAGATGTTACACCCAGTCACCACATCTGCAGCACTTTTCCAATTGCCTAAAACTGCTTGCCCTCCATTCAGTGCTTCTCTCACCTGCTGACTGAATTTCACACAGCAGGCTTCCTCCTTCAGCTTCCACCATCTGATCCTTTGTTGAGCTCTCACTCTCTTCTTCTTCACCACCTCTAAAGTCATCCTACAAACCACCATCCTATGCTGTCTAGCTACACTCTCTCCTGCCATCACCTTACAGTCTCTGATTTCTTTTAGTTTGCATCTCCTACACAGAATGTAGTCCACCTGTGTGCACCTTCCTCCACTCTTATATGTCACCCTGTGCTTCTCCCATTTCTTAAAGTGGGTATTCACCACATCCATTTCCATCCTTTTTGCATAATCAACTACAGTTGGCTCTTCCACATTCCTGTCCTTGATCATTACTTCCTCATCACCACTGTTCTCTTCACCATTGAAGTCCACTCCTATCACCACTGTTTCATGCTTGGCTTCACTCTCCACCACCTCATCTAACTCACTCCAGAAATCTTTTTCTCCTTCATCTTGTAACCTATCTGTGGAGCATATGCACTGATGATATTCATCATCACCCCTTCAATTTCAAACTTCACACTCATCACTGTGAGACACTCGCTTAACTTCAAACACACTCTTTTAACATACTCTTCATTTAAATTAACCCAAACACCATTTCTCTTCCTCACCATAATACAACAAGTTGAACTCCCCACCTATGCTCTTGCTCTTAAATCCCTTCCACTTGGTCTCTTGCACACACAATATGTCTTCCTTTCTCCTCTCCATCCTTTCAGCCAGATCTCTCCCTTCACCAGTCATATTGCTAATAGTCAAAGTCCCGACTCTCACTTCCACCCTTCAAGTTTTCATCTTCTCCTACTGTCTCTAGACATGTTTTCCTCCTCTTCTTCTTCTTCGCCCAGCAGTAGCCCAATTTCCACGGGCAACATGTTGGGCAGCGACACTGGTGGCGTTCATTGTTAACCTGGGCCTTGACCGATCCGGTCTGGAAATTCAGTTTGTACTCTGCATATTTGGGTTGGCTTGTTTTATGTTGGATGCCCTTCCTGGCACAACCCTCCTCATTTATCTGGGCTTGGGACTGGCACTCAGAATGTACTGGCTACACATGCCATGTGGCTGAGTTTAGTTACATACAACTGTTTTGTAAATTTATGGACACTGATGCTACGTTAAGTTCAGAATAAGCATCCAGTTAGCTGTTTTTAGTGGTCACATGTTTACTGTGTTGTTTTCTGTGAGGATTTAACTTATAGTGCAATGTCTTTGAGGTCCCTGAAAAACACTCTTTAAATGAACTACATTATGTTGGAAATGCCAGTTCTTTAAAATACTGGAATCTTTTTAGCTGGTTTATCTCATGTTTCATGAAGTAACAGCATCTAATATGTGTGTCTTGCAGGTCAGAGCTCAGAAAGCCTGAGCCAGAGGCCTTTAAAGAAGAAAAAAAAGACAAAAGAAAAGAAAGCTGACTGGAGCAGTGAGTCGGGAAATTCAGATATTGATGGTAAGTTATGTGGCTAATAATGAAAGTACAGTGTACAAGGCAAAGATAAATTTACCACCATTTACTCCCTCATCTTCAACTGCCTATCTGGGATCGGGTCGCGGCGGCAACAGCTCCAGCAGTGGACCCCAGACTTCCCTTTCCCGTGCCACATTGACCACGTTTGACTGGGAGATCCCAAGGCGTTCCCAGGCCAGTGTGGAGACATAATCTCTCCACCTAGTCCTGGGTCTTCCCCGGGGTCTCCTCCCAGATGGACGTGCCTGGAACACCTCCCTAGGGAGGTGCCCAGGAGGCATCCTTACCAGATGCCCGAACCACCTCAATGCGAAGGAGCAGCGACTCTACTCTGAGCTCCCCACGGATGAACGAGCTTCTCACCCTGTCTCTGAGGCGACACCAGCCACCCTTCCTTTATTGGAAAAAAAGACCTGGCTTTGAATGGATTTACAGGAATTTACACAAGAATATAAGTGACTTTTTTTTACTATAATGTATGTTGTTGATATTTTACCCTGATTTTCAAAATATTCTCCAAGTTTAGCTGTGGTTTTTGAAATGCTTTAACAGGCTTTTCAGTCTTCATGAATTTCATGTAGATTAATTGTTTTGAGTTAATGCATAATTTGCTTTACAGCTAAAAGGAAACTCATTCCAGGTCCTACTTCCACGTCATATTCTGGTATTTCAACATTATCATTGACAGTTTAAATGAAAGGTTGAATGTAGGATCATTTAAATATACACTTCTTTAGATATTTTTCTCTTTCAGATTATGCTGAAAATGTATGATTAGATATAAAATTAATTTGGTTTTTGGGGCCCTGCGGTAGACCTGTTCAAAGTGTCAAATGTTACAAAATCTTTTGGGCCACATGTTGTTCTTGTTCCACGAATAAAATAAAAGCTCTGTGCCAAATTTTATTCTAATCGGACATTGTTTATGGGTCCCCAAACAAGCAATGTAGTAATCCAGTAATTCCAGTAATGTTCTCTAGGTGACCAATCAACCACCACTTTTTGTGATTAGAAGCCGTCACATGTTCCTGTAAAGGAAAAATACGGGCATCAGAGTCTTCTCCCGTTAGGGTGACGTTGTCTTGCCAGTGGAGGCAGAGGAAAATGTGTCACTCTGGGGGGCCTCTAAATCTTATCTGATTGAGTTCAAATTTGGTTTGTACCTACAAAACCCCAAGTGGAACAAAAACAATGAGGCCCGACATCTCTCAACACGTTTTTTTTAATTTTTTCACTATATAACATGAACAGCCCTACCCCGCGGGCCTTAAATCCCAGCTCTAAGGGGGCTGTGTCCCCCAGACCCACTGCAAATTTTTCTTGGATTTTACAATTTTCGTTTCACAACCCTGAGAAATGTGACAGGGGTGGAGTTTGAACCGGGAACCTTCCACACTCAAACCAAGTGCACCAACCACTTGGCCACCTGAGTGTCATATATTAATCAATCAATCAATCAATTTTTTTTTTATATAGCGCCAAATCACAACAAACAGTTGCCCCAAGGCGCTTTATATTGTAAGGCAAGGCCTCAGAGTTCCTCCCAGAAGAAACAGGGAACACAGAAGAAAGAGACAGAAAACAGTGAGTTTTCCCCAGACTGATCACACTGAACATTTTCAGAGCAGCCACTTAAATGGGGCAAGGCAGGTCATGCTGTACGTATCTATATCTCTATCCAGCCAAAATGATGGGAGACAGATTAGAGGTGAATCCTTTTGTTGTACTAGAAGAACAAAACAGAGAAAAAAATAAGTCTTTGTAAACAAGTCAATGCTGCTAAAACATGATAATCTGTGTTAAAATCTGACTGTTTTTATGTGGCTGGAAGTTTCAGTTATTCTACCATTACACAGTGAAGTGATAAAAGGTTATACAGTAGGTTACTGACATTTATTTAGTTCATGAAGTTTAACTCTGCTCATGTGAAGCTGTATTTACTTTCTGAAAGAGTGAATTCACTTGTTGCACCAGTCACAGTGCAGGTTGCAGAAGGCTGTAGACATTGAAAACAAGATGCTGTGAAACACTATTTTCACAGCAGGGTCTTCATCATTTCTCCATCATTTGCTTGCTCACAGGGGGTCATTTTGACTGTTGGGGTTTTTCTGTAATTATTGTATGGCTTTTGTCTTACAATATAAAGCGCCTTGGGGCAACTGTTTGTTGTGATTTGGCGCTATATAAATAAAATTGATTTGATTTGCTGAAGAGTTTGGTGGTATTTGCTGCATGATGTAAAGGAGCATTCGGATGAGCTGAGAATGGCTGAAAAAAACTGTTCTTGTAATTGAACTCCATGATTCATTACAGCTGGTACCTGACTTTTTGACATGTTTTGAACATACAATTTTAATATTTATAATGTACTTATAAGCAAGTCACTGAATTTGCCTCGTCATTAGATGCTCTCTGTGGCAAGTTGCAAGCTGTGCTTTTGCCAAGTCAAAACATTTATGTTGTGGTTTTTTTTTTATTGACCATTACACAATCTGCTTTTGTCTTCTTTGTCATTTGTAGAGCAACTCAGAGTACAAGTAAGGAGGCCATGGAAGGAAGAAGAAAAAAAAGCAGTACACAAACACCTTGGCAGCTTCATGGCAGAGCGCAGAGTTCCTGGGAAAGATGAGTGCATGAAAACCATAAAGGTAGAAAAAGCACTGGGCCAAAGATCCTGGAAGGATGTAAAGAACTTTGTTTACAACACAATCATTTCTCTAAACCGAAGATCTGCGTCAAGAAAACTTGAGTATTGATTGTCTTTGAGATTAGCATTGCAGTGTTCCAAGTCTCAGTATTGTCTATTGAGACAGTAGTTGGCTAAATTATGCATTTGATTTGCACAGGCGTGATGTTATGAAGCACTTTGGCAAAAACAAGACATTACTGTTCAGTTTTTGTCATATTAATTCTTACTTAAAAGTTTGTTACTAATGACCCTGTCACACCATGACGATTTAGCCAGCGTATGCCAACTGTATTAAAAAAACGCTGGCATGCGTTTAATAAGTTATGGACAAGACTTTAAAAGCACGCTGATACAACCCCTGGCAAAAATTATGGAATCACCGGCCTCGGAGGATGTTCATTCAGTTGTTTAATTTTGTAGAAAAAAAGCAGATCACAGACATGACACAAAACTAAAGTCATTTCAAATGGCAACTTTCTGGCTTTAAGAAACACTATAAGAAATCAGGAAGAAAAATTGTGGCAGTCAGTAACGGTTACTTTTTTAGACCAAGCAGAGGGGAAAAAAATATGGACTCACTCAATTCTGAGGAAAAATGATGGAATCATGAAAAACAAAAGAACGCTCCAACACATCACTAGTATTTTGTTGCACCACCTCTGGCTTTTATAACAGCTTGCAGTCTCTGAGGCATGGACTTAATGAGTGACAAACAGTACTCTTCATCAATCTGGCTCCAACTTTCTCTGATTGCTGTTGCCAGATCAGCTTTGCAGGTTGGAGCCTTGTCATGGACCATTTTCTTCAACTTCCACCAAAGATTTTCAATTGGATTAAGATACGGACTATTTGCAGGCCATGACATTGACCCTATGTGTCTTTTTGCAAGGAATGGTTTCACAGTTTTTGTTATTTGTAAGGTTTTATAAGGTTTTGAATAATCAGGTCCCATCTTATCTTAGGGACCTCTTAGTACCATATCACTCCGATAGAGCGCTTCGCTTTCAGACTGCAGGCTTACTTGTAGTTCCTAGGGTTTGTAAGAGTAGAATGGGAGGCAGAGCCTTTAGCTTTCAGGCTCCTGTCCTGTGGAACCAGCTCCCAATTCTGATTAGGGAGACAGACACCCTCTCTACTTTTAAGATTAAGCTGAAAAAATTTCCTTTTTGCTAAAGCTTATAGTTAGGGTTGGATCAGGTGACCCTGAACCATCCCTTAGTTATGCTGCTATAGACTTAGACTGCTGGGGGTTTCCCATTATGCACTGAGTGTTTCTTTTTATTCACGTCTTTTTACTCTGTATGCACCACTCTGCATTTAATCATTGGTGATTGATCTCTGCTGTCTTCCACAGCATGTCTTTTTCCTGATTCTCTCCCCTCAGCCCCAACCAGTCCCAGCAGAAGACTGCCCCTCCCTGAGCCTGGTTCTGCTGGAGGTTTCTTCCTGTTAAAAGGGATTTTTTTCCTTCACACTGTCGCCAAGTGCTTGCTCACAGGGGGTCGTTTTGACCATTGCTGTTTTTCTATAATTATTGTATGGCTTTTGCCTTACAATATAAAGCGTCTTGGGGCAACTGTTTGTTGTGATTTGGCGCTATATAAATAAACTTGAAACTTGATAAAATAAACCTAGTTTTTGGGTCCAGATCACCTCCAAAATTTAATGGAGTCTTCCATGGCCTAATATCTATCTGTGGTGAAAATTCCATCAAAATCCGTGCAGCAGTTTTGACGTAATCCTGCTAACAGAGAGACAGACAAATAAATAAATGCTTATGATTTTATTATGTCCTTGGTGGACATAACAATGCTCTAAAAGGCGTAGGAAGAAGTGATTCAAATGAAGCTCAGGGAACACCTTACATGGTTTGAGCCAGCAAATGGTTTCTGGCAATTGTAATGAGTGTAAATATGCCCACCCCCACCCTCCCCCCTTCATTTTCATGTGCAGCATTTCAACATTCCTTTTTTTTTATTTCATTCATTTAAAAGAAAAAGACAGAAAAGCAGAAATGAAATTTACAAGACTTTGAATGAAAAGGAGCAGAGAGAAGAACAAGTCTTATATTTTCTGTGTTGTGGGCTGGGGTGTTTGGCTGGCTTGGTTTTTGTTTTCTGTTTCTCCCAGGACTGAGTGGCTGAGTATTAGGACCTCACCCTGAACACCTGAGGCTTGTTATCACGTGCAGGTCATCAGGACTCACAGCTGTGGTGTATTTTGTCTTGATCAGAGATTGCTGCATTTAAACCTTGAATGCACAGTGTGTGATTGCCAGAGACTCGACCTTGTGAGCAGACGTGTGAGATCGACGTCAGGAGAACAATCTCACCATCACGGACGCAGAGACCGCTCCAGGTTTGACGCCACAGTCTGTGAAGGAGGATTGGGTGAGGTCTCACGCTCTTCAGCACACTTCCTGAGGTCATTTGGTTTTGGTGACTTTTATGAAGTAATGACAGTGGATTTGGTGTCCCTCACACCTTGTGTTAGTGAGCTGTCATGTTATGCTAATTGTCTAATCAGCTTCTGCTGCAGTGGAGATTTGAACTGAGTTGTTCCGTGCCTGCAGGGTGAGAAGCTGATGTATAGATTTAAGCCAGGAAGTGTTTGCTGATTGCGTGCACCTTTGAGTTGTGTCTCTCTGTGTGGAGTTGGACTCACCTCCATGTTTTCTTTCTTCACAGACTTGGTCTGTCGCGGCCACCTGGGGGGTGTCGGCGGGGTCCCTGGGTCCGAACTGCTGTGGCTCCGGACCGTTTGTGCTGTTGAGAGCGCGCCGTGTTTCCACCTCACCAGACCGCGGACGTTTTAGTTGTTTAGCACGTCACTCACTGTTATGTTTATTAAATTCTGTTATCCTTTGAACCGTGCTCTGCTTATTTTATGCTGGGTCCTTTCAAACGCTGGGTTGGTGCTCCGACCGTGTCCGACACATAACATTCTGCCCCTTTTTACAATACAATCTTTCAATTTTAAGTATCATTATTAAACATTATTAAACAGATTACATTTTTGACTTGTCACATACCACTAACTTATTTCATAATTTTAACCATTATTTAAAAGATTACATCCCTAACAGGTTACATTTTAAACTTAAAACATTCTAGACATCACTAACAGATCACACCCTAGGCTTTGTCATAGCCCACTGACTTATTTCATAGTTTCATACTTACTTAATACATCTAATTTAATACATTTTTTAAATAATTTAAGCGACCTTGATTCTTTGAGTTCTTTGTTGAGGTTGTTCCATAATTTTACACCATTCACTGCAATACTCCTTTCCTTTACTTTGGTTCTGAATCTTGGTTTTTTTAAGGACTTCTATTCCTTTCAAATTATAACTACTTACTCTTTTTTCAAACATATTTTGAATGTTTATTGGTAAGGTATTTTTGTTAGCTTGATGCATTGTTTGTAATATTTTCAAATCAACTAAATCATGAAATTTAAGTACCCTATACTTAATGAATAATGGATTAGATGGATCTCTAAAACGACTATTACTAATCATTGTTAAAGCTCTTTTCTGCAGAATAAATAATGGTTGTGTATAAGTTGTACATGTTGATCCCCAGATTTCTACACAATAAGTTAAATATGGGGCAAACAATGAATTGTACAATGTTAATAAACCATAACTATTTAATGAAAATTTTACTTTATGCAAAACAGCAATGGCTTTCGCTATTTTTCCTTTTATGTAATTTATGTGTGACTTCCATGTAAGATCTTCACCAATCATGACTCCTTTACCCTTTGTATGTCCATCCCATCTATTTTTAATGACACATCATTATTTCCCACTCTGTCATTAAATAATATGAAATTTGTCTTATTAAGATTTAGTGACAATCTGTTTATATCAAACCAATGTTTAACTTTTTCCAACTATCACTTGTACTACTTCCTGTATATCTGAACCAGAGTAAAATAATGTTGTATCATCAGCAAATAATATGCTGCCAAGTACTTTAGATACATTCACAAAATCATTGATATACAAAATAAACAGTTTGGGTCCAAGTACTGACCCTTGTGGTACACCATAAATAATGTTACACAATTCTGATTTAGTATTATTTATCTGAACAAACTGTTTTCTATTTTCTAAGTAGCTTTTTACCCACTGATGTGCAATACCTCTAATTCCATATTGTTGTAACTTGTGAAGCAATCTTGAGTGGTCGATAACATCAAAAGCTTTTTTCAGGTCGATAAAGATACTTACAAAATAATCCTTATTATGTATTGTTGTTGATATTTTCTCCGTTAATTCCATAATTGCCATAGCTGTCGAATTTCTTGTTCTGAATACATACTGAGCATTATTTAAAATATGTTTCTCAATGAATTTGTCCAACCTTGTCACAAAAACGTTTTCCATAATTTTAGAAAACTGTGGAAGCAATGACACTGGCCTGTAATTTGAAAAATTATGTTTGTCTCCATTTTTATATAATGGGACTACCTTGGCAATTTTCAATGTCAAGGTGACATTACCAGAAAATGTCTTTGTCATGACAACTTGACATTAAATTTGTTTGGGATGTCCTTATTATGACAACTTGACATCAATCAAAGTGGCATTATCAGAAAATGTCTTTGTTATGACAACTTGACATTAATAAAATATGCATCTATTTGTGTTTATGGCAAGCTGACATAATAATTATTAGGTAGCACTTTATAATGACTATGCCTTAATTAAGCATGAATAAATATGTAATTAATTCATCATAAATAATTAAGAATGACTCATGCTTAATGAGTAATAAACTAGTAAGTCCCTTCGGATGCTCTATTGCTTGCACTCGGCGTCATCACAGCAAATCCGAGGTGCATCTGCATGTTGAATTGGCACACGTTTTATGCTGGATGCCCTTCTTGACATAATTCCATATTACATGGAGAAATATAGCACAAATCCAGTGTACTTAATATGTAATTAATACATTTAATTAATGCTTTACGTCTCATGAATAGTCCCATGCATTATGCATTTATATGTTTATTGTTTATTAAGTATGTTTATTCATACTTAATAAACAATGAACAAACTATTTGTAAGTGCACTATGTATGCACTATTATGCCATGAGTTAGACAAGGTTACACAGCAACTCGACTATCTTCATGATACTGTCATAACTGTGTCATGACTCATGACAATCAGTTGATACGTCATGATATGTTAACAACAAATCAAAACTCTACCACTTTACTTGAGGTCAAAAAATATCTTTATTACATTGTCATAATGGTGTCATGACAGTCAGTTTATACGTCATGATATGTTAATGACAAATTAAAATGCTACCACTTTATTCCAGTCCACCCAATAGCACATAAGCACTCCAGCCATTGTTGCATCTCTCCTGAAGAGCTTGAGCAGACATTGGTGCCGGGACACCACCTGATTTGGACTTTGGGCTGGAATAGAAAGTATTAAATACCAATTATAAAGGCCAAAATAAACATTCACAACATAAAAATTAATATATGCAAATAAAATAGGAAAAATATTAGCAACAGATTTCCTCTCTGACAATCTTCCTCCTAATTTTTCTGTGACTTTTTCCCTTTCATCCTGTTTTTGGTCTTCATCTTTTGCTTGTCATCATCTGAGGACAGTGGTGATGAGCAATACTCAGATGACTCAGACGAACATTCTAAGGCTGTGTTGAAGGAAAGACTTATTGCCGGCCTCGGAGGATGTTCATTCACTTGTTTAATTTCGTAGAAAAAAAAGCAGATCACAGACATGACACAAAACTAAAGTCATTTCAAATGGCTTTAAGAAACACTATAAGAAATCAAGAAAAAAAGATTGTGGCAGTCAGTAACGGTTACTTTTTTAGACCAAGCAGAGGAAAAAAATATGGAATCACTCAATTCTGAGGAAAAAATTATGGAATCACCCTGTAAATTTTCATCCCCCAAATTAACACCTGCATCAAATCAGATCTGCTCATTGACATTGACCCTATGCCATGACATTGACCCTATGTGTCTTTTTGCAAGGAATGTTTTTGCAGTTTTTGCTCTATGGCAAGATGCATTATCATCTTGAAAAATGATTTCATCATCCCCAAACATCCTTTCAATTGATGGGATAAGAAAAGTGTCCAAAATATCAACGTAAACTTGTGCATTTATTGATGATGTAATGACAGCCATCTCCCCAGTGCCTTTACCTGACATGCAGCCCCATATCATCAATGACTGTGGAAATTTACATGTTTTCTTCAGGCAGTCATCTTTATAAATCTCATTGGAATGGCACCAAACAAAAGTTCCAGCATCATCACCTTGCCCAATGCAGATTCGAGATTCATCACTGAATATGACTTTCATCCAGTCATCCACAGTCCACGATTGCTTTTCCTTAGCCCATTGTAACCTTGTTTTTTTCTGTTTAGGTGTTAATGATGGCTTTCGTTTAGCTTTTCTGTATGTAAATCCCATTTTCTTTAGGCGCTTTCTTACAGTTCAGTCACAGACGTTGACTCCAGTTTCCTCCCATTCGTTCCTCATTTGTTTTGTTGTGCATTTTCAATTTTTGAGACATATTGCTTTAAGTTTTCTGTCTTGACGCTTTGATGTGTTCCTTGGTCTACCAGTATGTTTGCCTTTAACAACCTTCCCATGTTGTTTTTATTTGGTCCAGAGTTTAGACACAGCTGACTGTGAACAACCAACATCTTTTGCAACACTGCGTGATGATTTACCCTCTTTTAAGAGTTTGATAATCCTCTCCTTTGTTTCAATTGACATCTCATGTTGGAGCCATGATTCATGTCAGTCCACTTGGTGCAACAGCTCTCCAAGGTGTGATCACTCCTTTTTAGATGCAGACTAACGAGCAGATCTGATTTGATGCAGGTGTTAGTTTTGGGGATGAAGGTTTACAGGGTGATTCCATAATTTATTCCTCAGAATTGAGTGATTCCATATTTTTTTCCCTCTGCTTGGTCTAAAAAAGTAACCGTTACTGACTGCCACAATCGTTTTTTCCTGATTTCTTACAGTGTTTCTTAAAGCCAGAAAGTTGCCATTTGAAATGACTTTAGTTTTGTGTCATGTCTGTGATCTGCTTTTTTTCTACAAAATTAAACAACTGAATGAACATCCTTCAAGGCCGATGATTCCATAATTTTTGCCAGGGGTTGTATACGTCCTAATATGCTGAGCTCCTCAAAAAAATTTTGGGGATGCTGAAAATTTTGAAAGCATGTCAGCGTATGATTCATACATCCGGCACATGTAGGACATAAGTTGTAGGGAAGTTATGCAATTGTTCGCACGTTTCTTCTAATTTACTCATGTCAAAATATGTTCATTACAACCCTTCACACTTGAGGCTGAGTGGTAACCATGACCCTAACCTGAGGTGTGTCGAGTTGCATTCGCTAATCGTCAAGGTATGTCAGCTGCATTAATTTATTAGACGTACGTCCGCGTATGCTAGCATTTTTAATACAGTCAGCATATGCATGCAAAATCGTCAAGGTGTGACAGGGTCTTAAGTTTGAATTTTGCTATGGTCTTTAACTAGATTGCACAACATTGAGAAGTGCTTGTTTTTTTTTTTTGGACCAACCTCAGTAACACACAAGCCAACTACTGGTTTTAAGACTGCTTTTTTTGTTGTTGTTGTTGTTCTGTTTTCAATAAATTGCATTGTTTCAACTGACATTGGAATTTCTGCCTCTTTGGTATAATACTATTATGAATCACATTTCAGAAAAGTAGTATCTGTGCAGCCCAAGTACCTTTTTTACATTAGTCTAATAATTGACAGAAGTTTTAAGCATTCTCTTTATTTATCAACCTTAAAACTGTGCAGTTTGTTTAAATAAACATTCAGAATGATTTATTAATATGGTTTTGTCCATAGTAAAATATAAAATGACATAAAATAATAACCATTAGTAAAAAAAAAAGTTTAACTTGTCTGACTAAAACGGACTCAACAGCACCACCCCAAGGTAGAAGGGGGAAGAAAAGGTCCTCGCTTAGGTGGTACAAAACTTTTTCAGAAAATATTGTTCCTTTGTTGTTCTTGAAAATCTGAGGTGACAACTTGACTTAGAGAGACACCTAGTGTTTAAATGCAGTATCAGTATATTTTTAAGGACCGCAGAAAGGGTGGTCCTCACTTCCAATGGACATTTTCCCGGACCTCACTTTGGTGCCCATACAGGAATGTGTGTCTTGGGGTGGCTGTGTGTGGATGAAAGTATGAGTGTGAATGCGGGTGTGTGTGGGAGAATGTGCGTGTTTGGATGTCCTGCGTGTGTGTATTGGGGTGGCTGTGTGTGGGTGATAGTATGAGTGTAAATGAGGGAGTGTGTGTGAATGTGCGTGTGTGTCTTGGGGTGGCTGTGTGTGGGCGAAAGTATGAGTGTAAATTCGGGAGTGTGTGTTTGAATGTGCGTGTGTGGATGTCCTGCATGTGTGTCTTGGGGTGGCTGTGTGTAGATGAAAGTATGACTGAATGCGGGAGTGTGTGGGTGAATGTGCGTGTGTGGATGTCCTGAGTGTGTGTCTTTTGGTGGCTGTGTCTGGATGAAAGTATGAGTGTGAATGCGGGTGTGTGTGGGAGAATGTTCGTGTGTGGACGTCTTGCGTGTGTGTCTTGGGGTGGCTGCGTGTGGGTGAAAGAATGAGTGTAAATGCGGGAGTGTGTGTGTGAATGTGCGTGTGTGGATGTCCTGCATGTGTGTCTTGGGGTGGCTGTGTGTGGATGAAAGTATGAGTGTGAATGCGGGTGTGTGTGGGAGAATGTGCGTGTGTGGACGTCCTGCGTGTGTGTCTTGGGGTGGCTGCGTGTGAGTGAAAGTATGACTGTGAATGCGGGAGTGTGTGGGTGAATGTGCGTGTGTGGACGTTCTGCGTGTGTGTCTTGGTGTGGCTGTGTGTTTGAAAGAATGAGTGTATATGCGGGAGTGTGTGTGTGAATGTGCATGTGTGCATGTCCTGCATGTGTGTCTTCGGATGGCTGCGTGTGGGTGAAAGAATAAGTGTAAATGCGGGATTGTGTGTGTGAATGTGCGTGTGTGGATGTCCTGCATGTGTCTTCGGGTGGCTGCATGTTGTTGAAAGTACGAGTGTGAATGCGTGCATGTTTGGATGTCCTGCGTGTGTGTCTTGGGGTGGTTGCGCGTGGGTGAAAGTATGAGTGTGAATGCGGGTGTGTGTGGGAGAATGTGCGTGTTTGGATGTCCTGCGTGTGTGTATTGGGGTGGCTGTGTGTGGGTGATAGTATGAGTGTAAATGAGGGAGTGTGTGTGAATGTGCGTGTGTGTCTTGGGGTGGCTGTGTGTGGGTGAAAGTATGAGTGTAAATTCGGGAGTGTGTGTTTGAATGTGCGTGTGTGGATGTCCTGCATGTGTGCCTTGGGGTGGCTGTGTGTAGATGAAAGTATGACTGTGAATGTGGGAGTGTGTGTGTGAATGTGCGTGTGTGGATGTCCTGAGTGTGTGTCTTTTGGTGGCTGTGTCTGGATGAAAGTATGAGTGTGAATGCAGGTGTGTGTGGGAGAATGTTCGTGTGTGGACGTCTTGCGTGTGTGTCTTGGGGTGGCTGCGTGTGGGTGAAAGAATGAGTGTAAATGCGGGAGTGTGTGTGTGAATGTGCGTGTGTGGATGTCCTGCATGTGTGTCTTGGGGTGGCTGTGTGTGGATGAAAGTATGAGTGTGAATGCGGGTGTGTGTGGGAGAATGTGCGTGTGTGGACGTCCTGCGTGTGTCTTGGGGTGGCTGCGTGTGGGTGAAAGTATGACTGAATGCGGGAGTGTGTGGGTGAATGTGCGTGTGTGGACGTTCTGCGTGTGTGTCTTGGTGTGGCTGTGTGTTTGAAAGAATGAGTGTATATGCGGGAGTGTGTGTGTGAATGTGCATGTCCTGCATGTGTGTCTTCGGATGGCTGCGTGTGGGTGAAAGAATGAGTGTAAATGCGGGATTGTGTGTGTGAATGTGCGTGTGTGGATGTCCTGCATGTGTCTTTGGGTGGCTGCATGTTGTTGAAAGTATGAGTGTGAATGCGTGCATGCTTGGATGTCCTGCGTGTGTGTCTTGGGGTGGTTGCGCGTGGGTGAAAGTATGAGTGTGAATGCGGGTGTGTGTGGGAGAATGTGCGTGTGTAGACGTCCTGCGTGTGTGTCTTGGGGTGGCTGTGTGTGGGTGAATGTATGAGTGTAAATGCGGGTGTGTGTGGGAGAATGTGCGTGTTTGGATGTCCTGCGTGTGTGTCTTGGGGTGGCTGTGTGTGGGTGAATGTATGAGTGTAAATGCGGGAGTGTGTGTGTGAATGTGCGTGTGTGGATGTCCTGCGTGTGTCTTGGGGTGGCTGTGTGTGGGTGAAAGTATGAGTGTAAATGCGGGAGTGTGTGTGTGAATGTGCGTGTGTGGATGTCCTGCATTTGTGTCTTTGGGTGGCTGTGTGTGGATGAAAGTATGACTGTGAATGCGGGAGTGTGTGGGTGAATGTGCGTGTGTGGATGTCCTGCGTGTGTGTCTTGGGGTGGCTGTGTCTGGATGAAAGTACGAGTGTGAATGCTGGTGTGTGTGGGAGAATGTGCGTGTGTGGACGTCCTGCGTGTGTGTCTTGGGGTGGCTGCGTGTGGGTGAAAGAATGAGTGTAAATGCGGGAGTGTGTGTGTGAATGTGCGTGTGTGGATGTCCTGCATGTGTGTCTTGGGGTGGCTGCGTGTGGGTGAAAGAATGAGTGTAAATGCGGGAGTGTGTGGGTGAATGTGCGTGTGTGGACGTCCTGCGTGTGTGTTTTGGTATGGCTGCATGTGGGTGAAAGTATGAGTGTGAATCTGGGTGTGTGTTGTTGAGTGTGCGTGTGTGTATGTTGCGCGTGTGTGTCTTGGGGTGGCCGCATGTGGGTGTGAGTGTGAATGTGGGTGTGTGTGGGTGAATGTGCGTGTGTGAATATCCTGCATGTGTGTCTTGGGGTGGCTGCATGTACGTGAAAGAATGAGTGTAAATGCGGGAGTGTGTGGGTGAATGTGCGTGTGTGGACGTCCTGCGTGTGTGTTTTGGTGTGGCTGCATGTGGGTGAAAGTATGAGAGTGAATGCGTGCATGTGTGGATGTCCTGCGTGTGTGTCTTGGGGTGGTTGCGTGTGGATGAAAGTATGACTGTGAATGCGGGAGTGTGTGGGTGAATGTGTGTGTGTGGATGTCCTGCGTGTGTGTCTTGGGGTGGCTGCATGTGGGTGTGAGTGTGAATGTGTGTGTGTGGATGTCCTGCGTGTGTGTCTTGGGGTGGCTGCATGTGGGTGTGAGTGTGAATGTGGGTGTGTGTGGGAGAATGTTTTTGTGTGGACGTCCTGCGTGTGTCTTGGGGTGGCTGCGTGTGGGTGAAAGAATGAGTGTAAATGCGGGAGTGTGTGTGTGAATGTGGGTGTGTGGATGTCCTGCATGTGTGTCTTGGGGTGGCTGTGTGTGGATGAAAGTATGAGTGTGAATGCGGGTGTGTGTGGGAGAATGTGCGTGTGTGGACATCCTGCGTTTATGTCTTGGGGTGGCTGCGTGTGGGTGAAAGTATGACTGTGAATGCGGGAGTGTGTGGATGAATCTGCATGTGTGGACGTCCTGCGTGTGTGTCTTGGTGTGGCTGTGTGTGGGTGAAAGAATGAGTGTATATGCGGGAGTGTGTGTGTGAATGTGCATGTGTGCATGTCCTGCATGTGTGTCTTCGGATGGCTGCGTGTGGGTGAAAGAATGAGTGTAAATGCGGGAGTATGTGTGTGAATGTGCGTGTGTGGATGTCCTGCATGTGTCTTCGGGTGGCTGCATGTTGTTGAAAGTATGAGTGTGAATGCGTGCATGTTTGGATGTCCTGCGTGTGTGTCTTGGGGTGGTTGCGCGTGGGTGAAAGTATGAGTGTGAATGCGGGTGTGTGTGGGAGAATGTGCGTGTGTGGATGTCCTGCGTGTGTGTCTTGGGGTGGCTGTGTCTGGATGAAAGTATGACTGTGAATCAATCAATCAATCAATCAATTTTTTTATATAGCGCCAAATCACAACAAACAGTTGCCCCAAGGCGCTTTATATTGTAAGGCAAGGCCATACAATAATTATGTAAAACCCCAACAGTCAAAACGACCCCCTGTGAGTAAGCACTTGGCTACAGTAGGAAGGAAAAACTCCCTTTTAACAGGAAGAAACCTCCAGCAGAACCAGGCTCAGGGAGGGGCAGTCTTCTGCTGGGGCTGGTTGGGGCTGAGGGAGAGAACCAGGAAAAAGACATGCTGTGGAGGGGAGCAGAGATTGATCACTGATGATTAAATGCAGAGTGGTGCATACAGAGCAAAAAGAGAAAGAAACAGTGCATCATGGGAACCCCCCAGCAGTCTACGTCTATAGCAGCATAACTAAGGGATGGTTCAGGGTCACCTGATCCAGCCCTAACTATAAGCTTTAGCAAAAAGGAAAGTTTTAAGCCTAATCTTAAAAGTAGAGAGGGTGTCTGTCTCCCTGATCTGAATTGGGAGCTGGTTCCACAGGAGAGGAGCCTGAAAGCTGAAGGCTCTGCCTCCCATTCTACTCTTACAAACCCTAGGAACTACAAGTAAGTCTGCAGTCTGAGAGCGAAGCGCTCTATTGGGGTGATATGGTACTACGAGGTCCCTAAGATAAGATGGGACCTGATTATTCAAAACCTTATAAGTAAGTAGAAGAATTTTAAATTCTATTCTAGAATTAACAGGAAGCCAATGAAGAGAGGCCAATATGGGTGAGATATGCTCTCTCCTTCTAGTCCCCGTCAGTACTCTAGCTGCAGCATTTTGAATTAACTGAAGGCTTTTTAGGGAACTTTTAGGACAACCTGATAATAATGAATTACAATAGTCCAGCCTAGAGGAAATAAATGCATGAATTAGTTTTTTAGCATCACTCTGAGACAAGACCTTTCTGATTTTAGAGATATTGTGTAAATGCAAAAAAGCAGTCCTACATATTTGTTTAATATGCGCTTTGAATGACATATCCTGATCAAAAATGACTCCAAGATTTCTCACAGTATTACTAGAGGTCAGGGTAATGCCATCCAGAGTAAGGATCTGGTTAGACACCATGTTTCTAAGATTTGTGGGGCCAAGTACAATAACTTCAGTTTTATCTGAGTTTAAAAGCAGGAAATTAGAGGTCATCCATGTCTTTATGTCTGTAAGACAATCCTGCAGTTTAGCTAATTGGTGTGTGTCCTCTGGCTTCATGGATAGATAAAGCTGGGTATCATCTGCGTAACAATGAAAATTTAAGCAATACCGTCTAATAATACTGCCTAAGGGAAGCATGTATAAAGTGAATAAAATTGGTCCTAGCACAGAACCTTGTGGAACTCCATAATTAACTTTAGTCTGTGAAGAAGATTCCCCATTTACATGAACAAATTGTAATCTATTAGACAAATATGATTCAAACCACCTCTAATCTGTAATAAAATTTTATGGTCAACAGTATCAAAAGCAGCACTGAGGTCTAACAGAACAAGCACAGAGATGAGTCCACTGTCCGAGGCCATAAGAAGATCATTTGTAACCTTCACTAATGCTGTTTCTGTACTATGATGAATTCTAAAACCTGACTGAAACTCTTCAAATAGACCATTCCTCTGCAGATGATCAGTTAGCTGTTTTACAACTACCCTTTCAAGAATTTTTGAGAGAAAAGGAAGGTTGGAGATTGGCCTATAATTAGCTAAGATAGCTGGGTCAAGTGATGGCTTTTTAAGTAATGGTTTAATTACTGCCACCTTAAAAGCCTGTGGTACATAGCCAACTAACAAAGATAGATTGATCATATTTAAGATCGAAGCATTAAATAATGGTAGGGCTTCCTTGAGCAGCCTGGTAGGAATGTGGTCTAATAGACATAATGCGGGAGTGTGTGAGTGAATGTGCGTGTGTGGATGTCCTGCGTGTGTGTCTTGGGGTGGCTGTGTCTGGATGAAAGTATGAGTGTGAATGCGGGTGTGTGTGGGAGAATGTGCGTGTGTGGACGTCCTGCGTGTGTGTCTTGGGGTGGCTGCGTGTGGGTGAAAGAATGAGTGTAAATGTGGGAGTGTGTGGGTGAATGTGCGTGTGTGGACGTCCTGCGTGTGTGTTTTGGTGTGGCTGCATGTGGGTGAAAGTATGAGTGTGAATCTGGGTGTGTGTGGGTGAGTGTGCGTGTGTGGATGTCCTGCGTGTGTGTCTTCGGGTGGTTGCATGTGGGTGAAAGTATGAGTGTGAATCTGGGTGTGTGTGGGTGAGTGTGCGTGTGTGGATGTCGCGCGTGTGTGTCTTGGGGTGGCCGCATGTGCGTGAAAGAATGAGTGTAAATGCGGGAGTGTGTGGGTGAATGTGCGTGTGTGGACGTCCTGCGTGTGTGTTTTGGTGTGGCTGCATGTGGGTGAAAGTATGAGTGTGAATGCGTGCATGTGTGGATGTCGCGCGTGTGTGTCTTGGGGTGGCCGCATGTGCGTGAAAGAATGAGTGTAAATGCGGGAGTGTGTGGGTGAATGTGCGTGTGTGGACGTCCTGCGTGTGTGTTTTGGTGTGGCTGCATGTGGGTGAAAGTATGAGTGTGAATGCGTGCATGTGTGGATGTCCTGCGTGTGTGTCTTGGGGTGGCTGCATTCTTTAAGAAGCGCTTTAAAGATGAGCCTCAGACACAACCAGCCCCTTCTGCGTCAGTCCTGTTCTCACATTCTCTGCTGGCTAACATTTACTTTAACGTGTTTGACCCTTACAGGTCACTTTCGTGTTCTTTTTCACGCATTCTGAAAGTGTAATTTCGGGATCATCATGGATCATGGAGTGTTAATAAGTCTTGAATCCAAACACACGTCATTTCTCAGAGTGAACAGGCTGTTCAGCCGGGAAATGGGAGCATTTTAGAAATCTTTATGAAGAACCCTAAAGACAAAGAGGAAACTTTTATCAATGAAGTTGAGTACCTGGAGGTACTGTGATAGGAGTGTGGAGAGTGGTAGTGGTGATACTGATTTTACTTTTACATCGCTGCATAAACGTCTGTAATCAGTGTGACTGTGAAATGGCAAAACGCTTTGATCAAATGTCTCCATCATGACGATCATATGATGATCATCTTGATGACATCAAAATTATAATTCCATTCCAGGATACATGATTTCAGCATACGAAATCTTCACCAAGCAAAGATCCATCCCACAGGGCAGCTAGTTTGCTGGTTATTTTAATGGGAAGCTGCAGAACATCTACGTGCTCCACTGAAACTCCTAAATAATCTTTGCACCCCATGAACGATAACAAAACATAACATTTTCTGGGGCTGTCAGTTACAAGATTAGATGACATACTTCCACAGTCTTGAGCAGAAGACAAATGACACGTGGTGGGGTGTTTGTCTGGGGAGTGTTCTTCTCTGTGACAGTCTTTGAACATCACCTCTTCCACATGAAAATTCAGTAAGGTACAACTTCTATTATACATTCCAATTCTAAGGTAGAACTCTACTCATGTATACTAAAATATATCCAAATATCTAAAAAAAACAAAACAAAAAAGAAGAGTAGAGCCACTTAGGTGCCTGGTCTGGAGAACCAGGGATGGTAGGTAGATCAGGATGATCTCCTTTGTCACGTATGTCTCTATTTTATCTCTTCTCACTCACTCTGGTTGACTCCTGCACCTCCTCAATGCTCCGTTTCTCCTCAGAGTTTTATCTTGTCTCATTTTATTGCCCTTTCTGTCCAGAAAGGTAATCACTCATTCAGCTTTGATTTACTTTCCACCAGTAATTCACAACTGCACTTTAAGTCTCTGTTCTGGCCAAAAAAGAATTCATTGTGTTCACTCACTGCAGTGTGTGTGTGTGTGTGTGTGTGTGTGTGGTGATGTAATAAATCAGATAAGTGCTGCTTGTCAGAAGATTAAAAAACAAATATGAGCAAACCTGGATTTGTAAAGGGAGTAACCTCAGGAGGGCACTAGCATGCATATCTACACATCCGTGTGTGTGTGTGTTTATGGAAGTGAATACTTCCTCATGGATCGACACTTACACACTACATTTTTCTTCCTAGGTGATTAGATAAGACACCAGGCACACTAGGCATTTTTCATTCATACAGATTGTATCAGTTACCGTGTCTGGATACAAAAAATACCAAAAAAGTACCAAAAAGCTTTTTCATTTTGTCAGGACTGGTGGTGGCTTGATACAGGAACCAGAAGGAGACCAATGCAGACTCTCAGGCATGGCAGGTTTTGATAAAAATAAGGCGTACTTTTAAGAAGTACTTGGTCCAAGTACAAGTACTTTTATCATTCTGCAAAATGTACTTGAGTCCAAGTACATGTATTTTCTCAAGTACAAGTACTTTTCATGTACAGTGATATGTTGGAGTACGCTGTATTTGGGGGAGGAGGGGGGGCTATTACAATATATACCTACATATGATTTTGCTTTTACTATTATGTTAACTAATACGTAACAACAAATTTGTACAGCTATATCTTTATTGTTTTCATCATGCATTTTTAATATTTACAATTGTAAGTATATAATGTCAGTATCTCAATTACCATGAAGACAACTCAGTAAACTGCAAAGGGTCATAACCAGAAGATGTAAATATATACTATATACGTATACTATACTCTGTTAACCACATCAATAAACAGACATGAAAAGGAACACAATTCAAACTATCACTTAATCAATTGCTAATTATGATAGATGAATCAAAATAACCTCATAGATGATTGACGAACAATATCATTTTAATCAAGTGTAGAAATGTTCATTTAAATGTCAAAATGGGCCATTCTTTCACGTAATGTTCTGTCAACCATGCTAGCCAAAAACGGTAACCACCAGACTTTAAGTCATCTCAGTACTCCCCCCCCCTTGCACAATGGTCCTGACCATGCGCACCACATATTTATTAATGATGGTAGGAGAACAAAATGTTCATGTGTGCTTCGCCATAACCATTATGACCGCCCAGATTGTATGATTTTAACAGCTCCTCTCTTTAGCCATACAGAATGTCCATATGGACCTGCTTGATGTGTAACTGATATTAATGAAGCTAAATGGGTTAGAAGTCCACAGTCTGTGGTTGTAGTGGTCCTAAAAAGTATCTATAACTATACATTTTGCAACTTTGTCTACTAAACTGTTGCCCTTCGCTATCAGAAAATCATTTTTTGATGAGTGGCACATATAAAATTGCAAGTAGTTTTGTACACGCGCAACTTCTAACAAAGCAGAGACGGCTTTCTGTAATTTACTGGGGTGCCATCTGCTCTTTAAAATCCCCAATGTTTCCAAAAGGCACCATGTATGTGGCAGGCTGCAAAAGCATATTAAGAATCTGTGTAAAAAATTAAAGTCTTACCTTTTGCCAGGCAGTATGCTTTGGTCAAAGCTTTAATTTCTGCAAGTGCTAGTCGGTGAATAATTGTATAGGTTAGTCATAGTAAAATCCAACCTCACAGAAACAGGAAGCCATTGAAGAGATGCCAAAATGGGTGTAATGTGATTGCTTTCTTGTTCCTGTCAAAAGTCTGGCAGCATCATTCTTCCACCCATTATGCTGGACTGTGGTAAACCAGAAAATAGAATATTGCAGTAGTCCAGTCTAGAAGAAACAAATGCATGAATCAGGGTCTCAGCATCAGCCATAGACAGGATGGGCCAAAACTTTACTATATATTGCAGGTGGAAGAAAGTAGTCCTCATAATATCACTCATGTGTAGGTCAAAGGACAACGTAGGATCAAAAACCACCCCAAGGTTCCTCACTTTGTCAGTGTGATGTATGAGACACGACTCTAGGCTAAGCATTAGCTGGTCAAACTGATGCCAATGTCTCGCTGGAGAGTGGTATTCAATGTTGGTTTTTGGCCTTGCCGCTTACGTGTAGAAAGTTCTCCAGATTCTCTGAATCTTCTGATTATGTTATGGACTGTGGATGATGGAATCCCTAAATTGAGAAACACTGTTCGTAAACTGTTGGACTATTTTTTCATGCAGTTGTTGACAAAGTGGTGATCCTCACCCCATCTTTGCTTATGAATGGCTGAGCCTTTTGGGGATGCTCCTTTTATACCCAATCATGACACTCACCTGTTTCCAGTTAGGTGTTCTTTGAGCATTCATCAACTTTCCCAGTCTTTTGTTGCCCTGTCCCAACTTTTTTGAAACGTGTTGCAGGCATCCATTTCAAAATGAGCAAATACTTGTACAAAAACCATAAAGTTTATCAGTTTGAACATTAAATATCTTGTCTTTGTGGTGTATTCAATTGAATATAGGTTGAAGAGGATTTGCAAATCATTGTATTCTGTTTTTATTTACATTTTACACAGTGTCCCAACTTCATTGGAATTGGGGTTGTAGTAGAACTTGGTGATACTCAATACTATGGGCATGACTGATGTTACAAAAAACAATTAAGGAAATCCTTACACTTTATTGCAATTTTGTCTTCAAACTATACAGGGTAAACAGCTTTTATTCTAGGATATAAGGTTGAAATCATTCTGAACTCATTCTGCTGCTCATTGCCATGTTACAGATCGAAGACATAAATATGTCATAACATAATTATGTGTGACTGATGTTAAGATAAGATGAGATAAGATATATATATATACACGAGGTCTGTTAGAAAAGTTGCGGACCTTTTTGTTTTTTTTTGCAAAAACCTGATGCATTTGAATCACGTGTGCTTGCATGAGCCAACCTTGAACCTTCATGGGCATGCGTGAACTTTTTCACGCCTGTCGATTGCGTCAGTTGCTGGTAAGCAGCCTTTGTGTGAGGACGTATGCAGCGCTCTCGGCAGATTTTCATTGCAAGGAAAATGGCGGAATGACTGGAGCAGTGCTACTACATCAAATTTAGCCAGAAGCTGGGCGTCAGCCAGGTGGAAACCATTCGGAAGATTCAGACGGCTTTCGGTGGCGATCCTATGGGCATCACACAGATTAAGGAGCGGTACAACCGGTTTAAAGATGGCCGCACAACAGTGGAGAGCAGAGCAAAAGCACCTCTGTGTTGAAGTCTTACAGAACATGCTGTGACATGCCCACTTCTTCCACAATTTCTCGGATAGTCACACGACTGAAAAGTCATCGAAAGCCATCCAGTTCTCTTCAGGTCATTGACCAGGTCCTCCTGTGTAGTTCTGAGCTTTCTCAGAATCATCCTTACCCCACAAAGTGAGATCTTGCATGGAATCCCAGACCGAGGGAGATTGACAGTCATCTTGTGTTTCTTCCACATTCTAATAAATAATCATAACAGTTGCTGTCTTCTACCAAGCTGCTTGTCTGTTGTCCTGTAGTCCATCCCAGCCTTGTGCAGGTCTACAGTTTTGTCCCTGGTGTCCTTAGACAGCTCTTTGGTCTTGGCTATGGTGGACAGGTTGGAGTGTGATTGATTGAGTGTGTGAACCGTTGTCTTTTATGCAGGTAACAAGTTCAAATAGGTGCAATTAATACAGGTAAAAAGTGCAGAATAAGAGGGCTTCTTAAAGAAAAATTAACAGGTCTGTGTGAGACAGAATTCTTGCTGGTTGGTATGGGATCAAATACTTATTTGCAGCAGTAACATACAAATAAATTATATAAAAAATCATACATTGTGATTTCCGGATTTTTTTTTAGATTATGTCTGTCACAGTGGACATGCATCTAAGATGAAAATTTCAGACCCCTCCATGATTTCTAAGTGGGAGAACTTGCAAAACCACAGGGCGTTCAAATAGTTATTTTCCTCACTGTATATAAACATGATTGGGATTGAAAAAAGATAGGAGCATCTTATTTACAATATGTGAAGTGGAATTTACATGTGATAAGGTGACATTAGTGCAGAGATTTGTAAATGAGTTGTTATTGCACGTGATTTGTGGACGTATTATTGCATGTGGTTATTTCACATTGTTATTGTACAGTCTGACAGCAGCAGGGAGGAACGACCTGCGGTATCGTTCCTTCTTACATTGAGGGTGCCTTAGTCTGTCACTGAACAAGCTGCTCAGCTCCACTACAGTCCGGTACAGAGGGTGAGAGGAGCTGTTCATGATGGATTTGAACTTGGCTAACACCCACCTCTCAGCCACCTCCTCCATGACTCACGTTAAAGTATGTCACTCTATATTTAAAGTAAAAAAAAAAATGCTGCTGATAAAGCAATTTGAGTAGCAATTACAATATTCTGTAATTTGACAATTTAAGAATAGGTAATGTTGGTATTTTTAGGATTTCTGGGCCAAAGCAGGTGCAGTGCTGGGAACCAATTTCTCACTTCAACTGAGGTGTGCAATGTTCTCATTAACACAAAACAAAAAATGCTAATGCAGATCTTATGCAGAGAAAATGAGCCCAAATCATTCACATTTTGATGGGAGAAAAGCATGAAAAAATAAACCCGCTTTGACATGGTGTTGATAACCGTCACCTTATCATTGTAACTAAAATTACTTTCTTTCTGAACCAATGAATATTTGCTCTTACAATTCCAAACACTGTTCTCCCCAATTTCTAAAAAAAAAAAAAAAAAAAAAAGAATTGGCCTGTGAGCTTCTACAATATGGTATTGCCCACTGAATAAGACTTCTAAGTAGTAAGACTTCTGAAAAAACGTGGAACACATATATAATCAAAACTGATGAAAATACACTTTAAAAAGTCACATGTTGAGCATCTTTTCTATTGAAATGGATACTGAAATTATGACTCCACAGTTAAAATGACGCATTGTGTTTTGCCAGTAGAGGCACTAAAGTCGGACAGCAGACAGCGGGATGTGTTTTTGTGCATCCTCTTCAAACATTACAGCGACATCCCGAGAGAAAAAAGAACAGCTGACTCAGCTCTGATACAAACATGTTATGTGCCGTCCACAAACGCTGCCAGCGCTTTTCTGCCAGCTGCACGCCACTGTTAAATGAGCACAATTCTCTGTTTTAATTAGCATTTGTTTCCGAAGACACTGTTTGTGCCACATCATTTACAGAGGCTTTAAAGAGGGAAATCATTTCTTACAGTGTCACACTGATGAATATTCAGCACTTGGCGACGTAAAAAGCAGAAACAATGTGATTCTGAGGAGAAAGAGGGGCTGAAACATGGATAAACACTATTCTGCCAGTTGTAGTCTGAAACATGACTCCCATGATGCTTTCACAACATGTGTTTCATCGTCATTTGTCAGCGTGTGAACCTTAAGTACATTCTGGAGAGGACCATTTTACAGCAGACGTTACCATCTGCCACCTTTAAAGACTCCAACAGTTTTTCAAAGACACAATATTAACTGGAATCAGTGCACAAGCAGATCCCAGGGGTAGATCTTTGGATCGTTTATAAGTGTAAGTATGTATATTTGATACACTTATTCAGCTGAAAGTTAAGATAATTGTCACCTATTTAGTTGTCTTTGTTTCCACTTCTTTTGGAGGCCAACAGGAGTGTCTGTGCAATAGCAGTCAGTAAAAAAAAAAAAAAAAAAAAACCTCACTCCCCAACAGCTATTTGGGGAGTGAGGTTTGCCCTTCATGTTTTGCCCTTCTGGTTAGAGTGCCCACCTCCCATGCCGGAGATCATGAATTCCCATCTTGAGGGGAGTCAACACAATGCAGGAGAGAGTGTACCGCCGCTACATGGGCTCCATAAAAATAATTTCTTATGGGGTCTGTTTGGACCCCAGTTTAATATTATCATATCTGGTCAGATTCCACTGCAACATTTTGAGCTTTGTGTCAGTTTTCCATAACTACTGAGCTGTCACAGCAGTTTTCATTCATGGTGTTTGTATCAGAGCAACTGTAATGAATGGGGGTGGGTACTGAAAAGTCGTGCTCGAAAAAGAGGAAAGAAATCTCCAACGTCTTTCAAAATAAATTGTTGGTTTGGGCAGCACAGTGGCTTAGTGGTTTGCACTGTTGCCTCACAACAAGAAGGTCATGGGCTTGATTCCCACCTGTGACCTTTCTGTGTGGAGTTTGCATGTTCTCCCCATGTTTTTGTGGGTTCCTTCCAGGTGCTTCAGCTTCCATCCACATCCAGGCATGACAGACATGCAGGTTAAGTGGACTGGAAACTTTTAATAGTCCATAGGTGTGCGTGCAGGTGTGAATGTGTTTATCTATGTTGCCCTGCGACACACTGGCGTCCTTTCCAGGGTGAACCCCGCCTCTCGCCCTTTGACTGCTGGGATAGGCTCCAGCTCCCCATGACCCTTAATTGGAGTAAGTGGTTGAAGATGAGTGAGTGAGTGAGTGAGTGAGTGAGTGAGTGAGTGAGTGAGTGAGTGAGCCAGATACTCAAACCTTTTTCAAGTTTAAAAGTGACCCCATATAGTTATAGGACAGATATCTGTTAGAATAGCTTCATATATGGTGGGTAAAATAAGTACTGAACACATCACCATTTTGCTCAGTAAATACATTTCTGAAGGTGATATTGACCTGGCATTCTCTGTGCCATCACATGTGTATGTCAGGTTTTGGCCCTCAGTGGGGTGATGGTTTTGTTTTTTCCTCCTTTCTTCTACCCACCATCTGCTCCTGCTTTGCTTTGTTAGTTGTTTCTTTTCATCATGTGTTTTCTCTGTTCTATTTTGCTTTGTCACTTTGTTTCCTTTGTTACTTTTCATACTTCTGCCATGGTTTAGATCCATTCTTGTTTTGCTCACCCAGTCATTTCGTTGTTTGTCATTTAGTTATCTGTTAATTTTTTTCTATTTTCTTAACTGTTATCTGTTCTGCTTTAGTATCGGGTTTTTGGTTTCTGTTGTGTTCTAGTTTTCTTCAGCCAGTTTGTGATTGCATTATTGATCATTAGTTTCTGACTTATTTTCTCATTTGTGTTATCAGTTACATTGTAACATTGGGTTTTGTATCTGTTATCATGTAATCTCTGTTTTTCTTGTTCTGCTTTAGTATTCATTTGTTCATATATTCCCTGATCAGTTCTCATGTTCTTGCCCAGATCAGTGTTATATTTTATTTTATCTTCTGTTAACCTGGTTTATAGTTCCCTGTTTCACTCCATGCCCTGCACCTGCCATTATGTCTTCATCTCTCTTGTATCTCTGTTTGTGTTGTCACGTCATGCCACTTCACCAGCTGTGTGCCCTCCTCTCACACTTTGATCCAGTCTGCTTTGTGTTTTCATTTACTCCCGCTCTTGCACCAGCTCACGTGTCTTTGTCTATTACATCACTTTGCGCACTCCCTTCCTTAGTATCATGTCCCATCCATACTCTTTGTCCACCAGCCACGCCCCCTTTCTAGATCCTTCTACTCATGTGCACCTTGTTAGAACCTGCTTATTTAATCTCCTACCAGCCACCACACCTTTGCCAGGTTGTTGTTGCTTCTAGCACACATTCTAGCCTTTTGTATTCAGTCCTGATTTGTCTTGCCATGTACCTGAATCTTGCTCCGTGTTTCTTGACCGTGCCTTTTGCCTCAGCCCTTATGTCAGTGTTTGCTCGTGCCTCCAGCCCCTGCCTGGATATGACTGCATTTTTGCTTTACCCTGTCTGTACCTCTGCTCCGCTGCCTGACAACCTGTGTTCCAAACCTCAGCCTGGTATAAACAGTTGTAAAACATAAAACCAAACTGAAGTCTTGGTCTCCCACCAGCTCAGTTGGTCTGCAATTCTCTGGAAAAGAGGCTCATCAAGATAAATTTTACTGCGGTCACTCGCTTTCTTACATTTCCAGTGTGTCAGAAATTCATCCAGGTTTTCATCCTAACAGCTCTTCATGCCTCCAGATGGCTTATGGCATAGTGAATTTGGTTGTGTGTGTGTGTGTGTGTGTGTTAGAAGAATTAGCACTGTCAATTAACTTGTTCAAATCATCGTCCATCTGGAAAACAAACTGACATGGTGGACACCCCCACAAGTGTGTGTGTGGGCAGGGTTCACAGCATGCATTGTGCAAAACATATGGAACCAAATTTGCTTGGTAAATAGAACCATATTTGGATGTTAAATCCAAATGGGAGAAATAATCCCTGTCACGTGACATACAAAACACCAATCAAGTGACAAGGATCCATTCAGCCATGATGTAATAGTTGTTATAGAAGTGAAATAGGAATACATTTGACTTTTAGGTTAAATAAATAAGATCCAGAACTACATTGGTCCCTCGCTATAACACGGTTCACCTTTCACGGCCTCGCAGTTTCGCAGATTTTTTTAGTGCAATTTTGCATGCTTCTTTTTTTAACAGCGCACTGTGTTCTGCATCCTTACCAGGCGGGACGGTCGCGGCACTGGTCGGCATCACCGCGATTGCTTTCACTGCCTCCGATGCGCTTACTGAGTTTGTGGCGCCACAGCGGGCCACTCACACCGCCCCCTCTCTGCTGTGCGGAGCTGCGGCCAACTCTGGCTACAGGTCCAGAGACTACACTCGCTGTTTTGATACGGAGCGATCCGCCAGCCCGCAAGGATAGACTTCTTGCGGAAAAATCCACAGCGCCCGCTGCATGGTCTCGGTAACCGCAGCCACAGAGCTCTGTGGCCATGACTTGGATTCTTTGCGGGTCCTGCATCCATACCCCGGGAGGCAGGGAAAGAAGGGAGAGCATGCGCATTGTGTTCTGCGTGTGTGTTTATAATCTTCTCAGATCACGTGATGGTCCACTTGATCCCCACGTACAGACAGGGACTTAAACTCTCTAAACCTGTTCTGAGGACGTCTAAAGTGTGGAGCAATGAAGCTGTAGAGGAGCTATGTGCGTGCTTGGCCACCACGGATTGGGATATGTTTGAGGCTTCAACAGACAGTCTAGATGACTACACGGACACTGTGACGTCATATATTCATTTCTGTGAAGACAGCATCATCCCACAGCGTACCAGGGTGAGATATAACAATGACAAACCCTGATTCACACCTAAACTCCAGCAGCTCCATCAGCAGAAAGAGGTGGCTTTTAGAGAAGGATACAGAGACAGCTATAGAGGTGCAAAGTACAGATTTAGCAAGGAGGTGGCAAAGGCTAAATCCATGTACAGTTCACGTCTGCAGCAAAGGTTCTCTGCCAACGACTCGGCCTCTGTGTGGAGGGGGTTGAAAGAGATCACCAACTACAAGCCCAAAGCACCTCGTTCTATTGATGACCTCAAGCTGGCCAACGACCTGAACGTCTTCTATTCACGGTTTGAAGACAAGGACTCACACCTCCCCACCCCCCACACAACTGGATATTCAAACACTCTGGACCTCCCCCCTCTCACTGCTGCCGTCCCCACTCCCCCTGTTGCCCTCTCGGTCCAAGAGGAGGATGTGAGGAGACATTTCAAAAGGCTGAATCCATGTAAGGCCCCGGGCCCAGACTATGTCTCTCCTGCCACCCTGAGACACTGCGCTGATGAGCTGGCCCCAGTCTTCACGGGGATCTTCAACACCTCCTTGGAGTCATGCCATGTTCCAGTCTGTTTCAAGTCCTCAATCATAGTTCCAGTCCCCAAGAAACCACGCATCACTGGACTTAATCAATCAATCAACTTTTTTCTTATATAGCGCCAAATCACAACAAACAGTTGCCCCAAGGCGCTCCATATTGTAAGGCAAGGCCATACAATAATTATGAAAAACCCCAACGGTCAAAACGACCCCCTATGAGCAAGCACTTGGCAACAGTGTGAAGGAAAAACTCCCTTTTAACAGGAAGAAACCTCCAGCAGAACCAGGCTTAGGGAGGGGCAGTCTTCTGCTGAGACTGGTTGGGGCTGAGGGAAAAAACCAGGAAAAAGACATGCCGTGAAGGGGGGCAGAGATCGATCACTAATGATTAAATACAGAGTGATGCATACGGAGCAAAAAGAGAAAGAAACAGTGCATCATGGGAACCCCCCCACAATCTACGTCTAAAGCAGCATAACCAAGGGATGGTCCAGGGTCACCCGATCCAGCCCTAACTATAAGCCTTAGCGAAAAGGAAAGTTTTAAGCCTAATCTTAAAAGTAGAGAGGGTATCTGTCTCCCTGATCTGAATTGGGAGCTGGTTCCACAGGAGAGGAGCCTGAAAGCTGAAGGCTCTGCCTCCCATTCTACTCTTACAAACCCTAGGAACTACAAGTAAGCCCGCAGTCTGAGAGCGAAGCGCTCTAATGGGGTAATATGGTACTACGAGGTCCCTAAGATAAGATGGGACCTGATTATTCAAAACCTTATAAGTAAGAAGAAGAATTTTAAATTCTATTCTAGAATTAACAGGAAGCCAATGAAGAGAGGCCAACACGGGTGAGATATGCTCTCTCCTGCTAGTCCCCGTCAGTACTCTAGCTGCAGCATTCTGAACCAACTGAAGGCTTTTTAGGGAACTTTTAGGACAACCTGATAATAATGAATTACAATAGTCCAGCCTAGAGGAAATAAATGCATGAATTAGTTTTTCAGCATCACTCTGAGACAAGACCTTTCTGATTTTAGAGATATTGCCTAAATGCAAAAAGGCAGTCCTACATATTTGTTTAATATGCGCGTTGAATGACATATCCTGATCAAAAATGACTCCAAGATTTCTCACAGTATTACTAGAGATCAGGGAAATGCCATCCAGAGTAACGATCTGGTTAGACACCATGCTTCTAATATTTGTGGGGCCAAGTACAATAACTTCAGTTTTATCTGAGTTTAAAAGCAGGAAATTAGAGGTCATCCATGTCTTTATGTCTGTAAGACAATCCTGCAGTTTAGCTAATTGGTGTGTATCCTCTGGCTTCATGGATAGATAAAGCTGGGTATCATCTGTGTAACAATGAAAATTTAAGCAATACCGTCTAATAATACTGCCTAAGGGAAGCATGTATAAAGTGAATAAAATTGGTCCTAGCACAGAACCTTGTGGAACTCCATAATTAACTTTAGTCTGTGAAGAAGATTCCCCATTTACATGAACAAACTGTAATCTATTAGACAAATATGATTCAAACCACCGCAGCGCAGTGCCTTTAATACCTATGACATGCTCTAATCTCTGTAATAAAATTTTATGGTCAACAGTATCAAAAGCAGCACTGAGGTCCAACAGAACAAGCACAGAGATAAGTCCACTGTCCGAAGCCATAAGAAGATCATTTGTAACCTTCACTAATGCTGTTTCTGTACTATGATGAATTCTAAAACCTGACTGAAACTCTTCAAATAGACCATTCCTCTGCAGGTGATCAGTTAACTGTTTTACAACTACCCTCTCAAGAATCTTTGAGAGAAAAGGAAGGTTGGAAATTGGCCTATAATTAGCTAAGATAGCTGGGTCAAGTGATGGCTTTTTAAGTAATGGTTTAATTACTGCCACCTTAAAGGCCTGTGGTACATAACCAACTAACAAAGATAGATTGATCATATTTAAGATTGAAGCATTAAATAATGGTAGGACTTCCTTGAGCAGCCTGGCAGGAATGGGGTCCAATAAACATGCCGATGGTTTGGACGAAGCAACCAATGAAAATAACTCAGACAGAACAACCGGAGAGAAAGAGTCTAACCAAATACCGGCATCACTGAAAGCAGCCAAAGATAACGATACATCTTTGGGATGGTTATGAGTAATTTTTTCTCTAATAGTCAAAATTTTGTTAGCAAAGAAAGTCATGAAGTCATTACTAGTTAAAGTTAATGGAATACTCAGCTCAATAGAGCTCTGACTCTTTGTCAGCCTAGCTACAGTGCTGAAAAGAAACCTGAGGTTATTCTTATTTTCTTCAATTAGTGATGAGTAGAAAGATGTCCTAGCTTTACGGAGGGCTTTTTTATAGAGCAACAAACTCTTTTTCCAGGCTAAGTGAAGATCTTCTAAGTTAGTGAGACGCCATTTCCTCTCCAACTTACGGGTTATCTGCTTTAAGCTACGAGTTTGTGAGTTATACCACGGAGTCAGACATTTCTGATTTAAAGCTCTCTTTTTCAGAGGAGCTACAGCATCCAAAGTTGTCTTCAAAGAGGATGTAAAACTATTGACGAGATACTCTAACTCCCTTACAGAGTTTAGGTAGCTACTCTGCTCTGTGTTGGTATATGACATTAGAGAACATAACGAAGGAATCATATCCTTAAACCTAGTTACAGCGCTTTCTGAAAGACTTCTAGTGTAATGAAACTTATTCCCCACTGCAGGGTAGTCCATCAGGGTAAATGTAAATGTTATTAAAAATGATCAGACAGAAGGGAGTTTTCAGGGAATACTGTTAAATCTTCTATTTCCATACCATAAGTCAGAACAAGATCTAAGATATGATTAAAGTGGTGGGTGGACTCATTTACTTTTTGAGCAAAGCCGATAGAGTCTAATAATAGATTAAATGCAGTGTTGAGGCTGTCATTCTCAGCATCTGTGTGGATATTAAAATCGCCCACTATAATTATCTTATCTGAGCTAAGCACTAAGTCAGACAAAAGGTCTGAAAATTCACAGAGAAACTCACAGTAACGACCAGGTGGACGATAGATAATAACAAATAAAACTGGTTTTTGGGACTTCCAATTTGGATGGACAAGACTAAGAGACAAGCTTTCAAATGAATTAAAGCTCTGTCTAGGTTTTTGATTAATCAATAAGCTGGAATGGAAGATTGCTGCTAATCCTCCGCCACGGCCCGTGCTACGAGCATTCTGACAGTTAGTGTGACTCGGGGGTGTTGACTCATTTAAACTAACATATTCATCCTGCTGTAACCAGGTTTCTGTTAGGCAGAATAAATCAATACGTTGATCAATTATTATATCATTTACCAACAGGGACTTAGAAGAGAGAGACCTAATGTTTAATAGACCACATTTAACTGTTTTAGTCTGTGGTGCAATTGAAGGTGCTATATTATTTTTTCTTTTTGAATTTTTATGCTTAAATAGATTTTTGCTGGTTATTGGTGGTCTGGGAGCAGGCACCGTCTCTACGGGGATGGGGTAATGAGGGGATGGCAGGGGGAGAGAAGCTGCAGAGAGGTGTATAAGACCACAGCTCTGCCTCCTGGTCCCAACGCTGGGACCAGGAGGCAGAGCTGACTACAGGCCTGTGGCTCTCATGTCTGTAGTCATGAATACCTTCGAACGCCTGCTTTTATCCCACCTGAAGTCCATCACCGACCCCCTCCTGGACCCCCTGCAGTTTGCCTACAGAGCCAACAGGTCTGTAGATGACACCATAAACCTGGCCCTGCACTCCATCCTGCAGCACCTGGACTCCCCAGGAACCTACGCTAGGATCCTGTTTGTGGACTTCAGCTCTGCATTCAACACCATCCTTCCAACTTTGCTCCAGGACAAGCTTTCTCTGCTCCACGTGCCCAACTCCACCTGCAGGTGGATCACAGACTTCCTGACGGACCGGAGTCAGCGTGTGAGGCTGGGAAAAAATGTCTCGAACACTCAGGTTCTCAGCACAGGATCTCCACAGGGCTGTGTCCTTTCCCCTCTGCTCTTCTCCCTCTACACTAACTGCTGCACCTCCAGCCATGACTCTGTAAAGCTCATCAAGTTTGCGAACGACACCACCCTCATCGGACTCATTTCGGATGGGGATGAGTCTGCCTACAGGAGGGAGGTGGACCAGCTGGTGACCTGGTGCAGCAGCAACAACTTGGAGCTCAACGCCCAGAAAACAGTGGAGATGATCGTGGACTTCAGGAAAGCCACAGCCCCCCCGCCCTCCCTCGCCCTCACCAACAGCCCCATCACCACTGTGGTCTGTCACCGCTTCCTCGGCACCACCATCACCCAGGACCTCAAGTGGGAGTCAACCATCAGCTCCCTCATCAAGAAGGCCCAGCAGAGGATGTACTTCCTGCGGCAGCTGAAGAAGGCCAAGCTGCCTGTCCAGCTGATGGTGCAGTTCTACATGGCCATCATCGAGTCGATCCTCTGCTCCTCCATCACGTTGTGGTACGCCGGGGCCACAGCCCGGGACAGACACAGACTGCAGCGCATTGTGTCCTCTGCTCAGAAGGTGATCGGCTGTAGCCTTCCATCTCTCCACGACCTACACGTCTCCAGGACTCTGGGCCGAGCAGGTCGGATCACAGCTGACCCTTCTCACCCTGCACACGGTCTGTTCAAACCACTCCCCTCGGGCAGGAGGCTACGGTCCATCCGGACAAGAACCTCCCGCCATAAGAACAGTTTCTTCCCCTCTGCCGTTAGACTAATGAACTCCTCATAACTCAGTCACCTTAAGCTTAACTCTGTCACTTTATCATTTTATCACGGGTCACTTTAGACAATGTACTTTGGTTTTTAATTGCACTCCTCCCACTGCACTGTTTTTTCTGTTTCTCTGTTGCACACAGCCTTTCATATTTCTTTTTTTATCTTAGATTTTATCTTATTTTGACACATATGTTATATTTTATCTTAGCATTTTATCTCTTCTTAATGTTGCACCATTGTATCAAAGCAAATTCCTAGCCTGTGAATCCTGTTCACTGGCAATGGCAATAAACTTCTTCTGATTCTGATTCTCACCCAGAAGAAAAAAGAGAGTGTTTACACAGGAGAGAAAAGTGAGAAAATGTTAGTGCCTGTTTGAGAAAAGTGTATAAAGTGTATAGTGAGGGGTTTTACAACCTTAAAACATGTATAATAATTGTAAAAAAAAATAACGCTGACTACTTCGCAGATTTCACCTATTACGGGTTATTTTTAGAATGTAACTCCCGCAATAAACGAGGGACCACTGTACATTAAAACACTCTTAGGCCCAGAAAGCAGACTTTAGTCTGCAGTGAAAATCCCCCAAAGTTTAGCATACCACAAACCTCCTCCCGTTGTTATATAAATGAGCCTATCCAATGAGCTGAGTACCTGCTAGCACTGCTCGCCCCACACCCACAATCACTCACAGAACACCTGAGAAATAGCCTCTAAAGATGAGGGGCGGGGGAAGAATGGAACTGAGACAGAGAACAGAGAGAACATAGAGAGAGCCGACTTCCTATATGCTGCATTGTAATTGGCTGAGCGCTGGCTGCCATTTTGAATGTGTGTAACTGGGTGTTGCTATAGACCCTGTGCAAATGACATCACAAAACTTCAGTTCTGCCTTTTCGGGGGACAAACAAGACACGCACACTACACATGCACACTAGCTAGCTGCAGATATTTGCGATAAAATGCCGAGTTTTTGTGGTATAATCGGCTGTAGTAATCGTAAGAACAGGGAAACTAATCACAGTTTCTTCAGCTTACCGGCAATTATCGAGCATCAAGGAGAAAATACGCGAGAACTGTCTTCAAAGAGGTGAGCAGTCTGGCTAGCACGGATAGCTAGAAGTGACCTTACATCGGAGTCCAGTTTGGCCAATCTACGGATCTGTTTGGATCATTTCATTAAAGGTCAGTCTCCCTATTTAACTATTTAACTAGTGTGTTTTATGTACAGTATTTATTTCACTTATAAATCCTAGAATATGCAAAATTGTCATAATATCTACATGCAGTTGAGTAACTACACACACTGCATGTGTGCGTGTGCTTTTTAATGTGTTTGGTGCGCGCTTTTTTTTTCCGAGTGATTTTCAACTTTTCTTTGTATGTAACTTTATCCTCCGCACGTAAATTAGCTTGATATTCACTCTCTTCAACGCTGCTTTCTACATCGTCCGCCATGTTGGAGTGTTTGCTTGTCCTCCAACATGGCGGGGGGGCAGGACCCAGTGACGTTATTGCACAGGGTCTATTGATGCACAATGGCAGTCTTTGTGTCACTCTAGAGTCGTAACAGAGACAAAAGTTTCTGTTAAGGTGCATTTTTCATGACCATGGCTCATAAACAGCAACATCAGAAAAACATCAAGATCTAAAGGAACTGAGTGTTCGGCTATCAAGTGCACAAAGTACACTAAAACAAACAAGGAAGTGGATTTCTATTCCTTTCCAAAGGGTATCGTTAAGAAATGATTCGATCCACTGACATTAATAACCTTTTTAGCTTAACAATTCCCTTATCGGTCCTTCAGACTGGCCATTGTTTTTGGGGGTGTTGGCCAGGAAAATGATCATTTCTCTACGTTGATTGCAGACCCTGCATCGAGTCTGTAATCAATGTTTCTGCAGTGTGGCTTTGCTTTGAACCTTGAACCAACTGAAGCAGTGATTCGCAGATCAAAGCAGTGCTTCGATCGAATGCTTCGTTGATTCATTGTTTTATTTCACTTTATCTTAATTTTCCCCTGCTAAAACCTTAACGAGCATATGTATTTAAGTAATATTTACCTTTTTTATATTAAACCAACCTGTTATGGTCTTCTGAAACAGTTGATAGATGTATTTTATAACTTAAAAATGGGCCCGATGCTAATGCGTTAGCATGTCTATGGCATTTTCAATGTTAAAGTTGGCATTAAGCTGTTGCAGCTGTCAGCACATTTGTGTGCATATGTTTTCTGTATAATAATGGCTCAGCATTTGTTGCCGTAAAAGAGTTAAATGTATTACAATTTGTAATACATTTGACTCTTTTTTGTATATATATTACTCCCCTCTAGCTGCCACCTTATCGTGGTGGGGGAGTTTGCGTACTCGGATGATCCTAGGAGCTATGTTGTCGGGGGCTTTGTGCTCCCTGTAGGGTCTCTCAAGGCAAACAGGTCCTAGGTGACGGGTCAGACTAAGGGCAGCTCAGAACCTCCATGACCAGTGAAAGATCAAGGACCGAGACGTCGCCCGGTATGGCGGAGCTGGGGTCCCACCCTGTAGCCAGGCCTGGGGTTGGGACTCGCGCGCGAGCGCCAGGTGGTCGGGCCTTAGCCCATGGGGCCCGGCCGGGCTCAGCCCGAAGGAGCAACGGGGGCCCGCCCTCCTGTGGGTTCACCACCTGCAGAGGGGGCCATGGGGGTCGGGTGCAGAGAGGATTGGGTGGCGGTCGAGTGCGGGTGGCCCAGTGGCCCGGTCCATGCTCACAGCCCCTGGCTGTTGGGACGTGGAATGTCACCTCACTGGGGGGCAAGGAGCCTGAGCTTGTGCGGGAGGTTGAGAGATACCGACTAGAGATAGTCAGGCTCACCTCCACGCACAGCATGGGCCCTGGTACCCAACTCCTGGAGAGGGGCTGGACGCTTCTTTTTTCTGGCATTGCCCACGGGGAGAGGCGGAGAGCTGGGGTTGCATTGCTTATTGCTCCCCAGCTCAGTCGCCATGTGTTGGAGTTCACTCCGGTGAACGAGAGGGTCGCGTCCCTACGCCTTCGGGTCGGGGACAGGTCTCTCACCGTTGTCTTGGCCTACGGGCCGAGCGGCAGTGCAGAGTACCCGACCTTCCTGGAGTCCCTGGGAAGGGTACTAGATAGCGCTCCGACTGGGGACTCCATTGTTCTCCTGGGGGATTTCAACGCCCACGTGGGCAGCGACAGTGAGACCTGGAGGGGGGTGATCGGGAAGCACGGCCTCCCTGATCTGAACCCGAGTGGTGTTCAGTTGTTGGACTTCTGTGCTAGTCACAGTTTGTCCATCACGAACACCAAGTTCGAGCACAAGGGTGTCCATAAGTGCACGTGGCACCAGGACACCCTGAGCCGGAGGTCGATGATCGACTTTGTAGTCGTATCATCTGACCTTCGGCCACGTGTCTCGGACACTCGAGTAAAGAGAGG